>NC_133778.1:37608590-37908590 GCF_003597395.2 Chelonoidis abingdonii | reverse complement strand
TTGCCATAAAGAAGATCCTAGTTATGCACCATAGCAATCACTGTATGTAGGTTAATGGACTTCAGAAGAGTCCCCTCACTCTACCTCTTTGTTTATCTGAGCTCATTATACAGTAATAAGTAGTATTTAAGAAAACTTACTTATTTTTATCCTCAGCTGCCCTGCCAAATAAAATTGGTTGCCACACACAATTTAAAAATCCCAAGAGATAAAGTCACAATTCAGACAAAACACTAAGTAACAAAGTACCTTAGAAATAAAGTTGCAGTTTTTTTTACTTTATATAATTCATGTGATTTTATATTACAAGGAGGGAGTGGCTAAAATAGAGCTCTACTAGGAGCCAATACAACATTCTATTACTACTACAATGCTACGTTATTGGGGCTGCCACTGAAATTTAACAGTTGCCTACTGGCTTCAAGAGATGCCTCCAAGAGATCATGTTAGGAGATGTGCAGTGCCCAGAAGGACAATCAATAGACCATACATCCCACGTGTACTGGAGGCCTTTATATGTTAGGCAAGTATATTGCCAATTCATCAGATGCTACAGTGTTAATGAGAGCAAGGGTGGAATAAGTGCTCACTCCAACAAGCAAACCATGCTGCATTCTGTAGTAGCTGCAAACCACAATGTTGCTTTGCCAAGATTCTGGAGCAAGGGGTTGCAGTAACCAAGCCCAGAGATTATAAGGACCCTGGCTGCAATGGTGAGATCATGGCTAGAGGGGAGAGGGAGGATTCTACTAAGGACAACAGAAATGCCCCTTTACCACCTCACACTTTTCTCAGCTGCCATAGAATCGTCAAGACCAACCTGATCTTACCCCCTTATTCTTTCTATAAGAATGTGGAAAAAACATATTATAATTAATTATAATTATAATTACAGTCATAACCCAGCCCCTTCCTGAAACCACCACCTTGTTTTCAGCTAAATTCAGCATAAACCAGTTCTCATGAATCTGGTCCACTGTTGTCTCCAGGCGGACACACTGAACAGGACCTGCTGGGCACCGAAAGTATGTATGTGACAATGCAGGATTTAATCATTTGGCTTCTTGTTTTTGTAATTCCCTAACTAAAAATTAGACTTGCAATATTTTTTAAATGGCAATGGACTCAGTAAGTCCTTCACAAGAGGCTAGTAAGGATAACTAAGGCTATGTGAGATCATGGAGAGAGAGGACCAGTACTGTTGCGGCTAAGAGACAGTTAACAAGGGTTAGGAATAAGTGATCAATTTTTATCATGACTAAAGATAAAGAGTGAGGTGGTACAAGGTTCCATATTGGGACTAGTGTTTAAATTTATCATTGATCTGGGAAGGAGATTGAGAGTAAAGTGGCAAAATTTGCAGGTAAGAGAATACTGGAGGAACTTCAGAGGCAAGCTAAGTGAAAGGGTAACATGAAAGCAGATGAAAATTTAACATTGACAAATGCAAAGTAGTGCATACAGGAAGAAATATTTTAGCTCGTCATATACCTGACTGGATTCTAAATTTGCTCTAGCAGTTCAGGAAAAGGACCTGGGCATCATCAGTGCAAACAGCTCAGTGAAGACCTCAGTTCAACATGCAGCAGCAGTCAAAACAAAATAGGCTGCATAAACAATGGGATGGAGAATTATACAAAGGCAGTATATTAATCAACGGTGCACCCTGGGTTCAGTTCTGGGTCACTCAAACTCAAACAGCATTTAACCATACTGCACGGGGGTGGGCAGAACAGCTGATGATATAGGTGATGAGAACGATTACGGAGTCCTAATAAACTCACAAAAGAGATTGAAAAGATTGGGATTGTTTACCTTAGAAAGGGAATGTGAAGCAGATATACAAAATAATGTTATGGAGAAGGTAGGTCAGGATTTTTATGCACCTACTGCAATAAAACAATAATAAAGGGACATTCAATGAAATTGAAGGATGGCAAATTTAACACCCCCCCCCCCCGACATATTTAACCTGTAGAACTCATTGCCGCAAGATATTGAGGCCAAGAGTTTAGTAGGATTTGAAAAACACTTTGACATTTACATTGATAAGAATATCCAGAGTTACCGTAAGGCTCAAAGCCAGGTAGGTTTTGCAGGAGATATAAAAACCTCACACTTCAGAGTGCAAGACAACTTCTAACTAGTGCAGGCCGGGAAGAACCATTCCCAGTGGGCAGGTTATTCCATTACCACCATCCTCAGGGTTTCTGGTTTATTCCTCTGAAACATTTGGTGCTGACCACTGTCAGAGACAGGATACTGCACTAGACAGATCACTGGTCAGATCGAGCGTGACAATTTCTGTGTTCTTAAAGGAAAACAGTGTTATCTCTTTATATCATTGTCTAATTTAGATGGCTTTTTTGTTGGTGTTGTTTAGGGGCTGTGCTGGTGGAGGTGGTATTCTGTGTGTTTGTGTGAAGTGCTTAAGGATTTTTATGAAGGCTGCAATATTAGTCTATTTTGGAGGTATTTTATTGATTGGAAGAGAATCAGCTGAACTGAGATGTAAACAATGATTGGCACTGGCCTTAACCCATGTGGCTAACATCACTGATTTGTCATGCTGAGTGATGTGAAAAGATAAACAATTGGTTGTTGATTATTGAACATCTCAACACAGAGCACATTTGGCATGTCAATTTAGAGGTTATTCTAATGAGCTAGAGTTCCTGCCAATTACTTAAGAGTAAATACCCCTACAAGCCATTTTGTACATCTTCAAGATGTTTAACTAAATTCTAATCTCACTAGCAGATTGCAGATAAGATTGCTAGATGCTAGAATTTGTGCATATGTAGTACTCTAAATATGGTTTTGCATGCAAACCTATCTGCTAAGCCAGTCCTGTCATTCAGTGACAATGACTAATTAACATATAGTACGGCAATTATTTTAAGAACGGTTATGCTTTTTGCATAGGCTGACAGACTTGTGTAATTGAACCATCCCCAGGAGCTTTTTATTTATTTATTGGATTCAAGATTGGGCCCTTATCACAGTAGTCCTGGAAAATAACTAGAATATAAAGAAAGGATCCAGGCAAGAGACCCTCCCATGTCTCGAAAGGAGGTCTAACATATCTTTTTGCTGTTCCATATACCGTAGTGAGTTTTCCTTAAAGGAGAAGCTCTTGGCAGGAAAGGGAATCTGGGAGCCAGAAAGTTATAATATATATATTTATAGTCAAATATCAGTATTAAGCACACTGATTATGTAGAGTTTTAGTTCAATATGGGTGTTTTGGGTATTTCCTTTTCCTGGATCTGAGTATAAGATACTGGATGACAGCCCTGAAACTCAAAGTCCCCTTTCTTCAAGAATGGGTACAGGATGGGCATAGCAAGCTTCCTCAACCCTGACCTAAAAGCACCCACCAATAGGGCTGAAAGGACAGGTAGTTGTCTATGCCCAGTCTGATATTGGGCTCTCTGCTGGGAATGTGAACAAAGATGCCCATTATTGCCGGTTGAGCCAATTTTGTGATGTGAATGCTTGGTCACCGAGATTAGGATTGAAACCAGTGCCCTCCTGTACTTTCACTTTCACTACTGATCTGGGATGTATTTTAACTGGCAGCCTGCAAGTTATATGCCATTACCAATTTTCCTAAGCAAGTGTGAATAGCCCAGTTACAATTTTTTTACTGTATAGTTCATATTCAGTAGAATCTGATCCAGCCTTCTCCCCCACTTAGGGACTATTTTGTTGATGTACATGTTTGAATCCATTAATGCTAACTGCCCTGACATGCACAAGAGGAGAGTTGACCCCTTAGTATTTTCCAGTTCCCTGTGAGCCTTGCTAGGTCAAAACTGGTTCTTAGGTTAACTCTCATGTTATGATGTCTATTACCATAGCATGTAGGAGCTGTAGTCGTGTCCCAGGACCCCACCGTGCTAGGTGCTGTATAGACACAGAACAAAATGATGGCCCCTGCCTGTAGGAACTTACAATCTAAGACAAGAGATGGATATACACAGACACTCTGCACACTAACAGTTTAACTATTGTCAAGTTTTTGACAATAGTGTCATGGCAGAGGGATCTGAAGGTGGATAATGACGTAGCTTTGCAGATGCTTATGGGCAGCACTTCCCTAATGTGTGGGACAGCATGGGAGAAAACACAAAGGTGCTCATTTGAAAGTTTAACACAACACATATTGTTAACAGAAAATATATTACAAAAACACCTCTCTAGTGTTAATAAGATATAATAAAAATAATAATACCCTATCTCTTTCCTAGCACTTCTCATCAGTAGATCTCACATTCCAATTCACAAAGCTCTGACCTCACACTGACGTGGGGCACACGCACATTAGTAATGAAATGACAGATTCTTTAAAATAAATATTTAGAACAAAATTTTGCCCCAATGTACACTTGTGCAACCCCAAAACGTGCTCAATGGTGTTGAATAGGAAGGCAGATTTTAAGCCTCTGTTCTGAAGCCTCCGAGAGCTCATCTCCATGGTTTTCCTACACAACTGGTGCAGAAGGAGAAACAAATTACTTTTATTTTCCATCAAAAAATTAGACATTTTTATTTTTAAACAATCTGAAACACTTCTAATGGTAGCCACATTGTTTTAAACTTGAAATCTCACTGTAAATTGTAATAAAACTATTCAATAAATAGGAGCTTTTATGAATCTGACAGATCTAAATAGGCTCAGTGACTACGAAATAAAATCTAAATCAGTATTTTTTCCATTTTTATGTATGCTAGGACTGCATACTATGTGGTACACTATACCAAAAATAATAATAAAAATAAATCCTATTTTAAAGAAATCTAATAGGCGGCTTACATCTGAATGGCTAGTTTAGTTACCCTCTGCTCAAATGCAAGATGCCTTCAAGTGCACAATACCCATAATTTTGGCGTCATTAGTATCAATCATTTTCTTCCACTTTTCATTAGATACATAGGATAAGAATGGCTCTTTAGAACATGTGTTCCACAATCATTTGCTCTAGGCTTCATAGTTGAAGCACCTTTATATTTTTCCTGATGAAATATTTGCTGTCTCCAGTCACCTGGGGATTGCTACCTTGATGAAGCCACTGATATATACCCTATCAGTCTCAGAGGGTTTTCCTAGCCTACTTTTTACACTCCTCTTGCCAATTAAGCTGCCAAATTATGTATGGTAGTAAGGGTCACTTGTATTTTTTGAGTGCTAGTCTGCATGGTAAGAGATGACAGAAGCATCCTGGTGTGGTGAATAATTAGAGTGGATTTTAAAGTCCTGAAACCTCATCTTGCAGTGCCACACACTATTTTTAACCTCATCTCCTCTTGTAGGAGACTACATGCATTTTAACCTGAGAAGCCACTCTGGCATTCTGCTCTGAACGACTGACTACCCTAAATTACCAAGCTACCAGATAAAATGAACAGGGTGATGATATCAGAAAATATAAAACATTTAAGGACTAATCACAGAGTACAGGGTTTCTTTTCACACAGTAAAGAAAACTAGTGTGGTAGGATCACATAACATTAATAAGTCTTTACTGAGCAAAGGGGTACAGTGTAATGCTTCAGTTTTTGCATATCACCATATTTGTATACCATCACTTTTCAGTAGGTGTAGGAAACATAACCCTTGTGTATGCTTCAGAACAGAGGGATGTTGTACCATCAGTTTTTCAGCAAGTCTCTGTTGAAATCAACAGCTTTATGCCACCACTGATTTTTTTTAAGGCAGACTTTGCTCCTTGATACAGGAGGCCAAATTCAACATTGTAAAACTTGAGTGAAAGTCAGAGCAGAATAAGGCATTTCCTTTTTGAGACCCTAAAAACGCCTTTTTGAAAGGAAGACCAGTTTCTTTTAGCTAGAGTAGAGCGCTATGCCACAGGATTCTTACACTGTCTGAACGACTGTTAACAAAGGGGTGTGATAAAAAGCACAGTACTCAGCTTGGGGGATGCGTGTAGTGGGAGACTGGTATCAGTTAGGATGTCTTGTTAAGCAGACATTAACATATTTTACTTTAGTAATGGTCTAGAAGTAGCAGAAGGAGCACATAGCACACTAATGAAGGGCCAGATTATGACCATTACTTGTGTGCCTTAGGTGAGAGAAAAGGTTAGAAGGCCTCTTCTCCTTGCTCTGAACAAAGGCCAACTATTAGTCCCTCATATATGGTTCACAAGGGCCACTCATAAGTCCAGAACCTGTGCTCAGGAAGCACTGTGGGTTTGCTGTTATAGAAGGCACAATCCCCATCCAGGCTAGGGAAGCTTTGCACAATGCCTGGGGCTGCCAATGGCTAACTGCCAAAATACGGCACTAATTTTGCAGAGGATACTGAACTGGGAGGAATTGCCAGGTATAGCAGGTTTACTAAAACCACCTAAAATGATTAAAAGCCTTAAGCACCCCACAAGTTATTGAACAGCTAACCATATAATGGTAGGATAGTATTTTCAGTACTCTCATCCTCCCCTACTCTTCCCCCTCTTACTCTGTTAAACTTGAAATAAGATTCAGAATGTATTTAAAATTTTTTTGGGCAGTCACTTACAGTGGGTTTGTACAGCCCTTAACACCCAGTGCTCCCCCATCAGGATAGGGGCTCCATTATGCCATCGCAAACACGAACCACAGTAATAAAATGGAGCTATGGCTGTCTTGTCACTTGTTGAGGCCCTGATTATGGTCCCACTCAACTCAGGAAATGGCAAACTCCCATTGGCTATAATGGTGCAGGATCAGGGCCTTAAATTATGCTTGATAAACAATATAATCTTACAGAACTGCTGGAGATTCTGGGCCACAGCGAGTTGCGGAGCGACCCATAGGCAGTGCTAGAACAACAGACCAGCACCTAGGCCTGCTTTAAGTCTCACAGTCAGGGCACCAGTCCCCACCCTGCCCAGAATCCCGTGGGTACAGAGGTGAGTTGAAGACCCCTTTGCCCCTCATTCTCTTGGGCTGTTCCTATGTCAGAGTCTCCAGAGGTACTGCATCCAATCTTACTCTTAGCCTGTCAGTAATTTTCCCTAGAACACATTTTTAGTTCAGAATTCTGCCAGCAGTAGGGCCGAGCAGATAATTGATTTTTCAGTTTGGTGCTGGAAAAAAAAAAATCTGTTAATTTCAAACCCAAACTGATCCCTCCCCCTTCTCCCCCCCAACCAATATGAAAATCAAACATTTCTTTCAGGCTGAACAAATGTTTCAAATGCCATATGGAAACGTTTTCCAAACGAAATACCAGTTCAAAGTGAAACGTTGACTTGAAACAAAACATCAAAAGGGTTCATTCTGAAAATGTCAAAACAAAATGTTCCAATATTTCTAATTTTTTCCAACCAAAACTATTCACCAAATTCACAAATTGTTTCAGGGTCCTAAAAAATGCATTTTTACTAATGAATTTCCTATTTGCTGAAACAATTTTGCCCACCTCTAGCCATCAAGGACACTTCAATGTTAGTTAGATTTTAGGAGCTTGCTCTCTTTTCCTTCTTGGTGTAGGACTTTGACTAGGCAATTTTGGTTGTTATTCTCTCTCACTCAACCTCCTGTTTGCACAATTTGACATAAAACCAGAACAGAGACAAAATAACTTCATTATTTGTAGACTGGCTTCTTGAGATAGCAACTTTAATTGGAATAGTAAGGACAGTAGCAAGCAGGTAACTTGAATATAATGTTTATTTTAGAGTTAGTGATAAATCACTGTGAAATAATAATGGGAGCATATGTCGCCAACAGCTTTTCAGAAAAGGTGTTATATTCTAAATGTAAGCTAGTGGACCAAAGAGATAGTGAAGATTTATTTCCTCTTTCCTGGCAAAAATAGATTTCTTTCCTTAGCATATTAATGATGATGCATTAAAAATGTTTACAAAATACCATCACTTGAAATTACAAAATGAATGTAATTAAAGTTACTACAAGCCCTGAGGGCTGGAAACACCAGCTTTGATATTACTGAAACAGATTGGAAGCTAGAAATCTAGTTGTTTCTTGCATACTGGGGAGAAATGGAAATAGCACTGCCACCGAGAATTTTGTCACTACACAAAATGGAACATTTGCGCGTGATGAGTAGCTAGACTCCAACTGACAAACAGAAGCAGAGTTAGGCCAACAGTGAGAGCATCTGAAAATCCCACCCTATATAAAAGCAATATGCTGACACACACCTGTCCACTTCCCCAGTTCATACAGCAAACATTTATTTTAATCAAACTTATAAACACAGTTTACACTGGCTTTACTACATATGTAGGGTTAGATTAAGTCTGGGCCTATGTGGGCAAGCAAGGTGGACAGGGCATGCAAGAATCCTTCTGCCCCCTTATGATAGGGGACACTCACCTCTTGAGTGCCTCCTATCAGCTAGCTGCAATATTTTATCCCCTGCTCCTGGCACCCCCTATAGTTTGCCAGCCTCACTAGGCAGGGCCTTCAGGGGCTCAGCTTTCCACCTAATCACACAATCAAAACTGAATGAACCCCTTCCAGGCATAGCCAAAGAGGGCAACACAACCATCTACCCTCACTGAGGTCTTCAGCCCTATCTCTAGGAACTTTGAGTCTAGCCCATTTTCTTGGGCTTTTTAAACTAGCCATGCCCCTTTTCTGGGACTTAGACCACTCCAGCATGCTGGTGGGGAGACCCAGGTCCCGACTCGGCAACCATGTACTGCTGCCTCCAGTTCAATACTGTTGCTCCCTGGGCCTTTTCCCACATAACCCCTTTTCTGTCACCCATTACCTTAGGATTACAGTTATCAGAGCCTCTTATTCCCAGGGCAAGTAAATCAGCTTATCAAGCATCTCCAGCCAGAGTAGAACATCCTTCCTCATCCCTCTGCTCCCAGCCAGGAACCAACTCACCTGACACCTGTAGCTCTTTTTATCTGAGCCTGCTGGGCTCTGATTGGCTGCTTCTATGCAGTCTCCCTATCCAGGTCTGAAGGATTCCTATCTGCTGCTTCTCTTTCCTGGGTTGGGGTGTGGTAGGACCACAGCTGACTGCTACACATTGGAACTCAGTTCTGTTCCCGCCCTACCAACAGTCTTTTTACATGGTGCCAAGTAGAAGTGGTTGAGAAATTTTCAATAAAATTGTTGAAAAATGCCACTTCATCAAACCCCAAACTTTTCAGGAACATATCAGTTTTGACAAAACTTTTGTGGGGCAGGAGTTTCTCAAGTCAAGGGTGGAATTTCTGGTCAAAACTGGAAAAAGACCCCTGCCACCTCAACATACTCTGGTGGTTTGGGGCCTGCCTGTGAGAAACCAAGGTTCAAGTCCTTGACCTACCTGATTTGGAAATGGAACTTGGATCTGGTTATCCCACATGCCAGGTGAGTACCCTAACCATTAGGCTATTTTTATTCTGGGGTAGGGGGTTGTACATGCTCTCTCTCTCTCAAAACAAAACAAAACAAACAAAAACTTGAAAGGTCTTGGGTTCGTCCAGATGGGGAAAAAAAATCTCAAAAATTTTCACAGGATGGAAAAAACATCAGTCCATCCCCAGCTCTAGTGCTAAGCAAGTCACTTAAGCCAAGATTTTGCACCGGCAGCCATGAGTGGTTGTTCCTCATTTTCTGGGCACTCAGCTTGAGAATCCTGGGGACTTATTTTCAGACATGCTGAGCACACTTATCATTGGAGTCAATAAAAGCTGTGAAAGCAAAATAGGTGGCTTGGAGGAAAGTGCACAGGACTAGAAAATAAGAAACCTTGAGTTCTAATCCCAGTTTTACTATTAATTCATTGTGCGGCCTTAGGAAAGTCACTTAGCCTCTCTGTCTCCATTTCCCTCTAATCTATAAAATATGGAAACATGTATTTCTACCTCCCAGGGGTGCTGTGAAGATTGATTGGTTAATGCCTACAAGTGCTTTAGACATAAAAATGCTAAGTACTGAGAAAAGTAATTCTCTAGTCGGATACAGTAACTGAGGTAACCAACAATTAATGGAGATTTTTGCAAACGCTGGCTTTAATCTCTGTGCCCCAGTTTCCTATTTGTCTTACACTTATCTCACAACGTAGTGGTGAAGATGAATTCATTAGTAGTTGTGAGGTGTGGCACTGAAAAGCCCACAAAGCAATCATTGGTTGTTCAATGCAGGATCTGGATGATGTGAAGTAAATAAGGCATGGAACCACACACTGAATGGCCAGGAGAAGAAGGTATATTGTACAGTGGCCTCAGTCCTGGAACACAATCCATCCGATGCACTGAGTGAGGAGGGATCCCATGGAGAAAATAATGTAAGTTCATGTAACTAAAAAACATATCAAAATGCATAGGCTCAATTACATGGGCCACCTTAAATCTGGCATTTCCTAACTTTGTGCTTAGCTATGCAGCTTAAATAACAGTTTTTAAATGCAGTTTTTCATGTGAAGTATAAAATATATAACTGCATAGAAATTCCATCATGTACTGTGTACCTGAGTGATACTTTCTACATCCTCTGCTTGTATGTTGTTGATGACTGTAGGACAAAATGCCTCCCAGCACTCCCATGGGCCAGTATAATTCCCCCCTGCCTTCTACACAGGACTGTGCTCTAATGCTATTATCTAGCCCTGAGTTCTTTACCATCCCATTCACCAGCTACACAAAAGGTCAGAAATCAGGCATATGTTTTACAGAGCCTCTCCGTGAATATCAAGGAATCTATGATTTCCATGCCGAAGGAGCAGCCTTAGTTAAATGAAAATGATAAAAAGAATCTCGGATTGAAGGATGTTGAAGTCATAGATAAGAATCTGCCTCAAAATGTTGCTTTGCTACCACCACATTTCAAACGTACCTGGACTTTCAAAAAGCCTTTTACAAGGTTTATCACCAAAAGCTCTTAAGCAAATTGAGCAGTGATGGGATAAGAGGGAAGCTCCTCTCATGGGTCAGTAGCTGGTTAAAAATAGGAAACAAAGGGCAGGAATAAATGGTTTTTACAGTTTTACCTCTCTACCATTTTTAAAATGGAGAGAGGTAAATAGTGGGGTCCCCCAGGGATCTGTACTGGCACCTGTGCTGTTCAACACTTTAATAAATGATCTAGAAAAAGAGGTAAACAGTGAGGTGGCAAAATTTGCAGATGATACATAATTGCTGAAAATAGTTAAATCCAAATCTGATTACAAAGGGATTCAAAGGATGTGTCTAAACTGGGTGACAAAATGGCAGATGAAATTCAATGTTGATAAATGCAAAGTAATGCACACTGGAAAACACAATCCCAAACTATACATATAAAATGATGGGGGTTTAAATTAGCTGTAATCACTCAAGAAAGAGATCTTGGATTCATTGTGGATCGTTCTCTGAAAACATCTGCTCAATATGCAGTGGCAGTTAAACATGTTAACAATGTTAGGAATCATTAGAAATGGGACAGATAATAAGATAGAAAATAATGCCACTACATAAATCCATGGTATGCCCACATCTCGAATACTGCCTTCGGTTCTGGTTGCCTCATCTCAAAAAAGATACATTAGAAATGGAAGAGATGCAGAGAAGGGCAACAAAAATGATCAGGAGTATGAAATGGCTTCCATACAAGAAAAGATTAAAAAGATTGGGATTGTTCAGCTTGGAAAAGAGACAACTAAGAGGAAATACGATAGAAGTCTATAAAATCATGAATGTTAGGGAGAATGTGAATAGGGAAATGATTTTTAGCCCTTCACATAAAACATGAATCAAGGATAACCTGATTAAATTAATAGGCAACAGGTATAAAACAAACATAAGAAAATACTTTACGCAATGCACAGTCAATCTATGTAACTCATTACCAGTGGACGTTGTGACAGCCAGAAATACAGGTGGGTTAAAAAAGATTTAGATAAATTCATGGAGGATAGGTCCATCAGTGGCTATTAGCCAAGATGGTCAGAGAGACAATTCCATGTTCTGGATGTCCCTAAACCTCCAACTGCCAGAATCTTAAGACTGGATGACATGGGATGGATCGCTTGAAATTGCCCTGTTCTATTCACTCCCTCTGAAGCCTCTGACACTGGCCGCTGTCAGTGATAGGATACTGGGTTGAAGCAATAAGATCGTTCTTTTATATTCTCATCATGTACATAATTATATCACACTTAAATCACTTGTTTATGAAGAATCCAGTTGCACATCCATATCTCATTTTGGAAGTGTGACAGTTCGCTCTTTATGCCTGTAAACTGACACGTCTTTTCTGAATCTTTGGATATATGTTTTTGGTCCTAGAATTGTCTCTTTCCTTTCACTCTCCAATGCTTCTTTGTGGCTACTCATATACCATACTGGACTGACATGATGCATCTGTTCATTCATTATGCTCTACTCAGGCCTTTAAATACGTGGTGCAAACTCCAGCTCCAGATTTACCTGCCATTTTAACATTGTTGAATTCTCTCTTCTCCACTGGGCAGTCACTGTTATTGCTCATACTGTACAGTAGATGCCTATACATTTTCTTGGTGCCCAATAAATGTGTTCTTTTAATAGGTTAATTCTTGCACCTCTGCAGTTATTTCAAACAGATGAGTAGTCTGGCCATTAGTGAGTCTACAAAATGCAAATGTATTGATCAAGTGAAAAGATGCACTTCTGACTTGTGCTAATCAATGTTCTCCAAGGGCTTTCCAGTGTAGCAAAAAGGAAATATATACCATTGCTAGAGTTCCATTTCTTCAGGGGAAAAGCTGAAAAACTGCCCCACTGTAAAATGATTTACAAATCATCTTTTAATTGTGCATATGTAGGTAAACATATGAGGAGGAATAACAGTTATAGCTGCAAAATTTGCAGGATGATATCACTTAATATAGCTATTGAACTTTTCTGTAGTCGTACTACCTCTTCTTGTCAGCTTTCCCAAGTTAAACAGAGATGGGCCTGTATTTGCAAGAACCGTCCAAGGAAACCAGAGGATGCTACAGGAAGTGTTTTTGATTAACCAGTTGGTGGCAACTCTTCTCTCTGAGCTGGCTGAATCCATGCCTGAGTATGACATTAGTGGGGACTGTGTTGCTAAAGGTGCTACCCTCAAATTCCAGATCAATCATGTGCAGTCCTTCCACCGCGGCCCAGCTATTGGCCTCTGACCCCAGAGTACTCCATACATCTGAGTGTATGTCCCTCACCCCTGGAAGGAGAGCGAACAACCCCCGTTGTCTTGCTTGGAAGCCTCCTTGTGCCTTATGCACCATGCAAGAACTAGTTTCAATCTGCCCTACTTCACAGTCAGTTGCCAAGTCCTGTGGAGAGACCGTTACATTTCGGGGAGATAAGAGGGACACTGTGGAAAATACAGGACAACGAGAACATTAAAGGGACAGCTTTCCGTAATATTTTATGTCAGATTCCGCACTATGAATATTACAAAGCTGTGTATTTCTATCACAGTGTATGAGCCCTTGCATGACTATTGTTTGAAAACAATTCTATCTGACTGAATGCTTCTTAGTAGCTCCTTTTGGTAATGTGAATCCATAAAACTCTTAACATGACATATTGAAATAAACCTTAACTTGAAGCTCAGCTTTAGCGGTGTCAATCAATACTCATGCATTTTCTGCTGTCAGTCCAAGGCTGTTTAGACAAGGAAAATATCCTCTCTACAGTTGCATTCAGTGCAGGAACTGACACTGTAAATTTGACTACTATAAATATATATATATTTGGATTTGCAGTGAAGGTTTGAGATCATTTCTTCGCACAAGGTTCATTGAGCAAACATCCATTCTCCAGTGGGTCCTTCATTAAACAATATTCTGCAAATAAGGCATCCACATCCAACCTATGCTGTCATTTCAGGCCTTCAATAATCTTTTGCATTTGTCTGCCCTTGCGTGTGCTGGTAGGGCAGAAGATAGAGGGAGATGGGGCTGTGAACCAGTAGTCTGTGAGTCAGCTGAGCTCAGTACTGATGCACAGGAAGGGAAGCAGCCATCCTGCCTCATGTCTGTTGCAATGAAGGCACGAGAGAAAAGCCCTCCAAAACTTCACTTGCATCTGAACAGAAAAGCCATCTTGGCTGAAATAGGAGACAAAAAGCATGTTGTATCCAAGCTTAACTTCACACCAACTTTCATTCTATCCCCCTCCGTAGGATGGAGGTTCTGAACCACCCTGGATCTCAGAATTAGAATACCACATCCGTGTGCTTGGCTACTGTGTCTCTCTGAACTGGAACTACTTCTGCATTGCCACCTCTATAAAGTGTGTTGAGATCCAAAGATGGACAAGCACTGTATGAAAGCAGAACATTGTTAATATAGAATGATCACCAAGGAGACCCAATTCAATCTTCTGCACTAGCCACTGGGCATCACTCCCTTCTCAGGGACACAAACAGACTCCAGGAAGTCTGTTTCTCAGCAGTCAAGTGTGTAAGCCACTGGCCCAGTATGGATCATATCCTGTTCCAATGACCAGTGCTTACTCCAAGCAGCTAATGGGTTTTCTCCTTTATTTGAGGAAGTCTGTGCTGATAATCTAATGGTCCTGGGTTCAAACCTTGCTGATAACTCCCATGTGTTGTCCTTTGTTTTGCTAAGAAAGATTTAAACATGATTGATATAATTTACAGTGATATTTAATCTTCCATTATAGAATTATGATTGAGAGTCATCCATCTGTTCAACAATCATCATAATCAAAGATATGGTAATAAAATTATACAGCTAAATAGTATCCTAAGTGTTTTCTCCTAATCCTAAATTGTTGGGATAGTTCTCATCTGGTAGTAGTGATAGACGCAGCAGGAGGAATAGTCCATCTCTATTAGGAGTGATTAATAAAATGCTAAGCTATGATTACCTAGATATACTCACACAGGAAACCCACTACCAGACTGCTAAGCATCCTTTAGGGGATGATCTCTTCTACCAATGGCCCTGTAGCATTCAGGAGAGCTGAAAAGATTTATCCTTACCAAGTAGCTGAAGAGTTACAAATACATGGACAGTGCCTAAGGAAGACTACAACTTCTGTTTTGATAGATGACTGAAGAGAAGGGTATCTCTCCAGCTTCATTGCAGAGCAACCCTCATATCAGAGGCCACTCTGGAGGACAGGGAGACAACATACTTGGTCCTGCTAGTGGAGGCAGGGGGCTGGACTCGATGACCTTTCAAGGTCCCTTCCAGTTCTAGAAGATAGGATATCTCCATTAATTAAGTAATTAATTAATTAACATGGGATCCTACTTATTTGAAGGCATCTCATCCTCAGCAAGGCAGTGTGACAGCATACACTTTCTAGAATGGAAAGCAGTCCATCCAATCTGACAACAGCTCCAAGAGGTCTTGGAGAATCAAGAGTGCTCAGTGATGTCAGATGATATTGCCACTGTCTCACAACAAATTGGACAAGGTGAACCCAACGGAACAAGTCTTTTCCAGGAAGCCTTATATGTCCAGAGGAACCCCTTATGTCACCAATGGTCATGTATAAAACTACTCTGAATGTGATGAGGTACCATAATAGAATGGTTCAAGAACAATTCAGTGTTCCATGGCACATACCTGAAGTGTTAGGCAGCTCACAAATACACCTTTTCGCATAGTGGAAGAATACTAAATGTAAAGCTATTTCTCCACATTAAAAAGACAGTGGATACGCTTTCCCAAGATTGGTCAAGCCTCTTTTTCTATCCATTTCCTCCTTACAATAATTTGTCTTCACATTCCTAGATTGCAGCACTTTTTATAAAAAGCTGACAAGCATAATTTCCTCCAAGTTGCAGATGGGCAAACTGATGAACCAAAGGAGAAGTTGCTTGTCCAAGGTCACATCAGGTCAGCATTACTGTGCTAGGTCTCCAGACTTTTGGTCCAGTGCGCTATTTACTGGCCCACACTGTCTTGTTAGGCTGGAAAATGTAGGACAGACCTTGTATAATTCTATGGTACTTCACTGGCAGAGAAGTCCCTGGCTCTCCTAACTGGTCTGTTTGTTGATGGAAACCCCAGAGTTCCTTCCACATCAGCAAGGTTTTCTCAGCCAGTGTCCCCTCTGACATTTGGTCACATGGAACCTGAACCTAGCAACTAGTTATTGAAGAGGAAAATGAACCTCTCCTCACAGCCAGAAAACCCTTCACCTCTAGCACATATTCCAAGATCTGGAACCATTAAGTGGACTGGTCCAACAAGTTCGTCAACCAATCACACACAGCCCCTTGATTCTACAGAGCAGGCGGGATGGCCTTACAGCCAACACTATGAACGTATAATACTAGTGGCTGCCTCCTATGCAGTAGTGTGTTCTCAGCTTCACAAAACCTTTGGCTCCCATCCATGTAGCATTTTTCCCTGAATACAACAAGAAGCATAGATTCCCTCAAGACTCGATCCTTATGTAGTCAGAGGCCTTTGCCTAACATTCTACTTAATCCTTTCAATCATCTTTTCTTTATATCCTGACTCTAGCCTTCCTGGTGGCAATAACATTGATTCAGTGATTGTCTGAACTGGGGACACAATCTTTCAACCCTTGATATTGCATCTTTGAAGCAGATAAAGTGGAATGTGAGCCCATAGAAAAATTAATCCCCAGTACTCCTCAGATGGAAAACTTCTGGCACTCTCATCCAAGTGAAAAGCTCAGAAAATCAATTTCATTTCCAGACACAGGTGGAATAAGGCATCCAATGAAAGGACATCAAGTCAAGGGCCTAATGACTCCAGACAGGCTTCAGGAATACTCTATCAGTGTGTATGTCATAAGCAGAGGAGTACACTACATCAAGAGTCCAATGTTGTGATGGGGCACACCGTCATGTCAATCAGGAGAAGGCTAATTTGCTCCTGTAAACTTAAATATAGACACCTGCAGAGCCTGCCCCACTGGAGGAAGCAAGCTTAGAAAGGAGAGCCAGTCACCAGAAAGGTGACAGCCAGGAGAAAAGGCACTGTAGCTCAGAAGAAGTTGACTCTTGTTACAGGAGAACTGAGAAGGAAACAGCTGACAAGCTTCCGCTGCCCACAAAGACGTACTGAAACCCCAAAAGACCTTTAAAGGGGGAAAGGACCCTGAAACTACCTGAGTGTCGCCCCAAGAAAGGCCCTATCAAACATCTACTAACCACTAAAATCTGGACATCTCGGCTTCCAGTGAGGTAGCACTGGGCAGAATGAATGAGGAATTGCAATATGTAGCATCAACATTCTATTCTCACTCTATCTATAACCTCTCTTATTGCTCATCTCTCTGCATGCCAAACTTCTTCTCCTTTTCACTGCTGGATATTCCTAGCCGATTTGTGTACCTGCTTACTCACAGGGCCAGCACTTCCATTAGGCGACCCTACGCGGTCACCTAGGGTGCCAGGATTCGGGGGGCAGCATTTTGTGCGCTCCCCACAGGGACGCATGGGAGCTTCCGGTTCCGCTCCTGTCACGCCGCCAAAGAAGGACCTTTGCCGACTTGCAGTGGAAAACAGCGGCAGGCAATTGAGCAGCTCTATGACATTTTGGCATTTTGGTGGAGAGTCCTTCTTCAGCGGCGTGATGGGAGTGGAACCAGAAGCTCCAGCCTGCCCCATGGGCCGCGCACAAAATGCTGTCCCCTGAATTCTGCCAAGGGCACAAGAAAGTCTGGTGCCGCTCCTGCTTACTCATCAGGAGAAGAGTTTCCCTCCTTCATCAGCTTCTCTTCTTCAAGAAAGGAGGCCTACTGAACTAATATCCTTGACCCTTGCAATATGCACAGGAGACAGGTTTGCAGAGTCTCCCCCTAACAGGAGAAAGATTCTGTCTTTCTCAAGGGTTACTGATGAAGAACAAATTGCAAGGTCTTTGTCCTGTGACAGAGACAGAGAATCAGGGTCATATCTGTAACGCAGAAAATGTTTCTGAACAACGTTGCCAACTCATGACTCTTATTGAGAGTCTCAAGTTTTTTGGTGTTTTTGTTAGAACTCCAGTTCCTGGAGTCAAGTGATTACATGAGAATCTCATCTTAAAAGCTTGAAAATGTGACCCAAGTGCACCCTGACCCAAGTGCACCCTGAAACCAGAAGGCAAAGAAAAATAACCCAACAGTTATTTTTTAAAATCTAGTTTTCTTGGGGGTGGGGTGGGGTGGGGTGGGGTAGGGTGGAAAAGCACCTGACCCATGATTTTAGAATGGTTATGTGTGGCAATCCTGATAGACTAAGGAAAGCAGTACTGTTTCTCAAGATACACTCTCTCCTTCCCTATAGAGTGTCTATCTAGAAGCTTCTTCAGCATCCTTCCTGTCTGTCACCCTGCAACAGTTCTAAAGAAATGGTGACCTCCTTGGAGTTTAAGAACTACACTTAATTCTGACATTTAATTTGCTCATGAATTATATAGTATTAGTTATTTTAAGCTTTAAAAGTTTTAGATTTCCTTCTGAACAGCAAGCTGCTCCTCCTTGGCCTCTAGCTATCTCCATTATTGCCATTAAAAGGCTTTGTCTAATGAGTAAAGGATCAGTACGTGTGTTTTTGGCAAAAGAAGAGACACTGATGGTCGAGAGCATCTCCCATTCTGCTTCCTGTGGAACAACCAGTGCATGCATTTTTTTATTTCATTCAGTCACAATTTAAACAAGTTCAGAACACCATAGCTGAAGTAGTTTAAAGTAAATATTATTTTAGTAGCAATTTCTATAGTATAAAAGCATCTAAAATATATTGGGCCAGATTAATTCCTGGAGTAATGCCACTGAAGTCACTGGAGTCACAACAGGGATGAATCTGGCCTCTCATTTTGTAAACAAGTGCAACAGGACAATTTTACTTCAAAAACATCAACCTCTTTCTCCTGCCAGATAATAAATATCCATCTGATCTCTTGCAGCAGCACGTAAGTGATGAGAAAGAATTGTTTAGTGCGCTAGTGTACCGTACATGGATCAAGGAAACAAATGTGCATGGATCATAGAAGATACGATACAATGAGTAATGGAACACTCACCTCGGGTTAAACAAAGATCCCTGTGTGGTGCTGTGTGATCTGTACTGCTCTATAGGGCTGCTGTCGGAAGAAAAGCACTGAGAAAAAATATTAAGACCCCTTTGTAGTCCCTGTTTCAGAACACTGCAGAGCCTTCCTGTGTCTTCCTTAGCCATGTAAGTTGCATAACACTATGCATGCTTGTCTGACACAGGAATAAATGTGTATGTGAAAAGTTATGTGAATTATATATCCAGAGTACAGCAATGAGTACCCCCATAAGATTGCTTTTGTTATTTTCGCAAGTATAAAAATTAGTACAAGACAGGGTAAAAAAAGTACAGTGGATCAAATTGAGAGCAATAGAAATAGTGGTTTAAGTAATAGGCTGGTATGTGGCCATAACTTATATGAGAGAGAACATGTAGAGAGTGCCAAGGATCTGCTAGCACTTGAACTCTTGTTCTGAGCGGAAGTAATGAGATTCTGGGCCCACATACTCAGCCACATGCTGTATTAGATCTTCAACCTGGCAGAGGACATAATTACACTGCTTTTCAGGCCTGACCACCTCCTAATCAAGGCAGAAAGCATGGCCTTCTACCCCATCCTTCCTAGGAAAAATAAAAATCAACTGAGCAGGTTAGCCTGCAAAGGCTCTTGAACTGATAAAGCTGTCAGCATGCACCAAAGAAGCAAACTGCTCAGCTCCAAGGGCTATGTGCTAACAAATCACCAGAGAATTGTGACCTCCTAATGAATCAGCCTCCTCACCCTCAGACCATGAAGAGCAGACGCATCAGGTCAAATGAACAGGTAGAATACCAAGCTGCTAGTGGTGGAAGACCCATTCCAACTCCAATGGCATCAGCCAACAGCAGAGAGACTTCTTACAGACTGTACCATCACCATAAAGGAAGTAAAGAGATCTCCTTCGCTGTTACAGCTGCAGACCAGTGCTTGGCAAAGCTCTTATGAACAGGGAAGAAACTAATCCATTTTTTAAATACTATAATTGGCTTAAATTTCAAAACAAAGTGTCATTTTCAAAAGGAAAACTGGAACTGGAATGTTGCAATTTGACAATTTTGATTTTTTTTTAAACCAAGTAAAAAAAATTTATCACAACCAACTCTTTCCAGTGAAAACTTGCAGTTTTGATGAACTGGCATTTTCTAATGGGGAAAAAAACATTTCTCAGAAACAATTTCTGACCAGCTCCATTGACCACTGAATTGTTTTTGTCGTATGTCACAGAAAAGATTAACTGAATGCAAGATGGACTCAGACAGAGAATTCCAAACAGAACCAGAAAGCATGAGCCAGCCACTGTTTGAATTTGACCCCATTCAATAAAACAGAGTCCTAAGAAATATATGAGCCATGACCTGTAGAACAGATGTATATCCATGCTGGCTGATAAAATTCAGCAGAGATCAATTGAGCCCACTGCTAATGGTAGCTAACAATTCCTTCAGCGAAATGAACTTATCAGCCTCTGCAGAAAAGCAATACCCTGCGCAGTCCTAAAGAAACCAACACAATATACAGATAATGGATCAGATCCCCAGCTGGTGTATTGAAGTCATTGACGATTTACACCAGCTGAGGATCTGCCCCAAGCTCCCCAACCTTTTTGTTCAAGGCCAGATCATAGAGCAAGCAGTGACATCATTCAAAATCTGCCAGCATCTAGGATGTATCACTCAGGCTTTCAACCAAGACAAGGTCAGTTCATTACAGTTTAGAGAAGGTTTTGCAGCTGTGATGGCAGAGAAGTTCTTTTTGCTTCACTTAGTGCAATAGTAGAGTCTCTAGTAGCAGTAGTGACGCTGTGATGCAGACAGAACCAGTGCCAGTGCATACCAAGGCCTCACTGAACACAAACAAATGCACAGCTGGACACTAGTCTGGCTCGCCTGTGTGTTAGCATTGTTAACAGAGACATTAGAGTTATAAGAGTGTCTTTTGTGTTTAGACTTTATGAAATGCTTGTAGGATGCTGCATATGTTAATTGTACTTATAATAGCTGTGGCCCATTGTACAAAGTAAGATTTAAATGTAATATAAAAGTGTTTGCTAAACTGTAAAACCCTACAGTCAGGAGAGAAGCATTCCCTAGTCTGAAATGCTAGTTTACCATAAGAGGTATCATCTGCCCAACAAAAGAAGTTCTATAGACATGGACAAGCCACTATAGAACATTGGTGGACAAAAGACTTTGTTGGTTGCTTCCCCGACACCCATGAAGAAGGTACATGCACAAGCCCTTCTCCCATCACTACTTGAACTCTGGGGAAAAGGCCTAAAAATCTGTGTCAAGGAGGAATTGTCATCACTATAATGGAATTTAGAGAGGGCATAAGCAAAGGATTCCCCAAGCTCCATAGCTTGAGTTAGCCCTAAAGGACATACAGAGCTTGCATATTATAGCAGCTACATATTGCCTTTTGGAACCTAAGACTATCTTATTTGTGTGTGCATTTACCTGCTTTAACCTTGTAGATAACTCTCATTTCTTTTTCTTGCTTAATAAATCTTTAGTTGGCAATATTATAGGATTGGCTCCAAGTATTGTCTTTGGTTTGAGATCAGAGCTACAACTGACTTGGGGTAAGTGACTGGTCCTTTGGGACTGAGAGTAACCTGAATATTGAGATTTTTGGTTTAAAGGATCACAAAGGCAGGCTTGCCTCAGTGGCAAGATAGACCAGCGTGCCCAAGAGCACTATCTGTGACTCCATGTTAAGGCTGCTATAGTGCTTTAGGAGTTCACACTTGTAACTTGGTTGGTGAAATCTACTTATAAAACACTCAAGCAGTTTGTGCTTGTGCTGTGGGCTGTAACAGTCTGCTCTGAGGTTGGCATTCCCATTCATGAGCTACTCTAGACAGCTTGACAGATGGATGATCTCCTTATGGCAATGGGGAAAAGTCAAGTCTCTTGACCTCTGCAGTCAGACAGTTGACCACTAGGTACTGCTGGCCTATTCGGGGAACAGATTGTGCAGGTTTACAGTTATTTGTATTGCAGTAGTGCCGAGGAGGCCCAGTTGTGCCAGCTGCTCTACTAACATAGTGACTTCTGTCCTCGATGAATCCAGTCACTCCTGGCTATGGGCCCATCTGCCATCCATCCCCGCTGACACCCAGGCTGTAAAGTAATGGAGTGGGAGACAGTGTCCATGCAGGGCTGGAAATAAAACAACTCATCCCCAAATTAATTGGAAAAATAATAAATTAATAATACTAATAATAAAAGCCAGATTACTGTCCAGGGAAGAGAGTATTGAATGCCCCATTCTTCTTCCTTCCCCTGACTTCTTTACTCCCCACTCCTTCAAAGGCCCCATACTGCAGTGATCTTGTCTCTGACTGCAATACGCTCCAAAAGCCCATGAATGCTGTTCTTTCATCCAGGCAGAGAGCATCATTAGACAGGAAACTCAAGATGCAACCACCCTGAGGGTGCTGAGCATTCCCATAGCGCCCCTAAATTCTGCCTGCACTGGAAGAGAAGAACTGAACTCAGATCCCATATGCAAAAATGCATTTTGCTATTGCTAGGCTGCCTGTACACTGGGGTGTGCGAGAGGCACATCTGCTGTCCAACCATAAACAAGATAAATACACGTATCTGTAATGAGATCAGAGTCCTTCCCATCCTTCTCATGGTGTTATACTACATAGGCTGAAGGTCTCACACAGTTTTACATATTCCATATACCCTTGCCACACACAGAAAGGGCTAAATTGGAGGGAACTTTGTTATGTTATTTGAATGAATAACTTGTACGACCAAGGAAAGTGGTGGCTACTCATACATTTTGCCAGCAGCTCATTTTAATTTTTAGATGTGATGGCAAATATTTTTCCTTTTTTAAATTGTCCATGTAAGCCCTCTTCACATACCTTCAGACACGCTTTTCTCTGTAGGAACTTGCAGTTTAGTTCAATATTTTAGCACGTTCTGACTCAGACACACTGTATCATCCATTATATACACTTACAGTACACTGATTATTCTGGTATCGCACAGCAGGTCAATCTGATTAGGACTCTTTTGCCATACACTGTGTTTTATCTTTTTTTCTACAGGGGATCTCAGAATTAATTAAGTCCCCATGTACTTGGACAGCTTGTGGAGTAAGTGTTAAGATATTAAAGACACTGAACTTGTTCATTTGATTTCATCTCTGTAACCCGAGCTCCAATTTAATGCTGTATCTTCCACCTTCTTGGAGATTAATTACTGCACCAGTTAGTAAGTCAATCCACCTTCTTTCTTTTGTGAAGAGTGTTAGTCAGTAGCAGTGTAATTCAGGTGTTATGCTGACTTTATATGTGATCTGTGACAAAACTGTTAAAGTAGTAATAGGCTGAAGTGTACTAAGCAAGGCAGCACCATTTTTTTCAAAGCTATCCACTGGGCCAAATGAATCTCTTCTCAATTAAGTTACAAAAAAGATGAACCAGGCCCACTGGGTCAAATTCTACTCAGTTGCGTCAATATAAAAGCGGATTCCTCACTGAAGTCAGTGGAGCTGCTCTGGATTTACATTGTGCACAGGGAGCAGAATTTGGTCCATTATATTTTTGACATATGTTAGAACTATATGGAAAAAGGCATTTTCAGAGAAGCATAGAAATGACCTTGAGAGGTCAGCTAGTCCATCTCCCTTTGCTGAGCCAGGACCGAGTAACTCTAGAACATTCCTAATGGGTATTCATCTAACCTGCTCTTAAAAATCTCCAATGACAGGGATTCCATTACCTCCCCTGGTAACCAATTCCAGAACTTAACTACCGTTATACTTAGAAAGTTTTGTTGTGAGCAGGAGCAGCGTGGAACTGTATTGGGAGGACTGATTCTACAGCTGCAACACTTTCTGCGCATATTGGCATTGCAATGGTACATTGATCCAATGAAGGAGGCAAAAGTGACTAGATTTGCTCAAAGCAAGTGCAATTGCAGTGATGGTGCCAATGCCTGTTTGCTGTTGCTAGGTGTTGTATATGTGGACGGGAGGTGTGTTATAGGCATACCAGGGGCTTACAAAGGTCAATGCCAGGAATCAGTGGCCTTTGTCAGAAACTGGACGATAAAGTTGTGTGATTTTGCTTATATTATAAATATATTACAGTAAACATTGTTATGACAGAAGTCACCAGATGGTGCTGTTACGCAGTCTTACAATTCTTTCTTTTAGTGCGTAAGCAAGTTTTTAGTCTTTGAAGAAGTGCTGTGTTGATGTTAGTTTCGATATGTAATGGTTCTTGTAGAGAAGCTGTGTCAGACTGTCTTATTCTGTATATGTGGAGGCAATTGTTGAGAAAGAGAGATACTGTGAGCCAGGCATTGGTGTGTGGGCTAAGATTTCTGGAAGAAAGGATTGCCTGCATGCTGTTTGTGAATGTCTCTGTTCTAGGTCTTCTAAGTGTAAATAACACAAGTGACACCACGAATATACCTAGACTCCACATTGCTGATTTCTCCTTCATTGAGAAGCCAATTTGCTCCGTAGGTATGCCAACAGCCAACACTGGTGCCAGAAACAGAACATTGGTGTTGAAAGAAGGGGCAACAATATGAATAAAGAAACAGATAGAGACACTGGAAAACAAAGTACAGATGTACCTTTCAGCCTGTGAGAGAAAAACAACCCAAATGGTCTTGAACCAGCATCTACTAGCAGTACGCCCAGGGAGGGGTTAACCTGCATACCTGAGACACACCTCCCTTACAAGTTAGTGGCCAGAAGCATTTCCATTTCAGTTTCTTGGACACTGAGCTGAACACCTTTTCCTAGACAAATCAAATCCACTTTTGCCCAAACCACCACCTGGAATGCATACGAGATGTAAAGCTGCCCTTCAGCACTGCTGGGATTGAGTCAATCATGGCTAACATGATACTTAAATACATCAAATCAAAACACAACCCACTGAGTGGTAGGTAGGTTTGGGTGTTTTTTCATACACCAAGAGAAACTGAGACACATCTGATGGCACAATTCTGCCCTAAGGAATAAATCCTGTCCCTCATCTAAGGATGCAGAGGGCCTTTTGTTAACATACAAGCGGATAAGGTCTGGGGAGGCCAGACATGTAATGGAGCCCAGCCCCTGTGCTCTGTTACACCTGGGAGGTTTGCTGGTGAGCTAGGGAGGAGTGGGGAGCACCAGAAGATCTATCACTGTGTAGCTCCTCTGGTCCTCCTCCCTCAGGGAAGGGTGGGAGGACCAGAGCTGCAGTGACTTCTACAGCCACTAGGCAGGAATAGTGGCTGAGGAGCAACTCCATTTCCACTCACACACTGCACACTCGGAAATCACTCACCTACATTCTCCAGGGAGTACCCAAGCATCCAGCTGGATGACTTGGGACAAATCTTAGGGAGAAGGAGATTTTAATTTAAGTGTAGAATGATCCAAGTTACCAGGGTAATGTGGCACTCTCAGCCCTTCCAGTCAGGGAGTTCTGTGGCTGGCATGACATGACAGAAGAGAATGAGAAAAACAAATGGCTTAACCCTCTAGGAAGGCTTACCATCCATTTATATAGGGCCAGATTGTTACCCTTCCTACACAGATATCTCTCCTACTGCAGACAAAGGAGTTCAGGCAAACCCACACCACTATCCCTCTCTTCCCAGGACTTTCTGGAGGACACACCATAGGGCTGGGGGCAGGTAGTTGCACATCAGCTAGGGATGCACCTAGGAGGATATCGATCATCAACCCCTTGTGCGTCCTATCTATCTCAAAGTAGTCAGTCAGAAGAGGTAATACAGCCTGTGACACACCTAACTGATGCATCAGGGAGCTCTGGAATCACTGCACTGGGAATAGATGAAATTGTGATTATAAAGGTTATCCACTAGCATGGTGTATGTGTTGTCCCTGCAATATGTCAATGAAGGTAAGAGGAGAGACCCATTTTGAAAGCTAAACTTGTATTTCTATTTCCCCTGGAAAGCCCTCCTTATTCCCCATGGTTTCAGTTGGCCTACCTGTAGCACAAACATCCCTTCCGTGTGAAAGGAAATGTGCTAGAATTAAATAGAAGAGGAGAAAGAGAGGTTGGTAAATATAAAATATTACCTCCTCATCATCAGATGTAGTTATGCCTCATTTGCCCCCGGTCTGCAGCAGCCCTCTTATGTTGGGTAGTTGTTGTGGTTTTAGTGCTTTGGCCCTCCTGCTAAAGTGAAAAGTTCTCCCCATCTGGGGTTCAACCTGAGTCCAAAGAAAAAGCAGAAGTATGTTCTTCAGCGTTTCCAGGCTGGACAGGTCCTTCTTTCACCTTTTTGGATGCAGGACTCATCAATAGCAGCAGCTAACTAGTTTAATTATTATTTTTCCAAGGGTTCTGTGTAGTCTTCCTCTTGTTAATACAGAAGTTATGATGGGGACATTCTCTCATCCTCTCTAGTAGCACCAACCATCAGCCCCAAAGCAGGAAGCTAGAGCTCTTCCAAGCCCTCTATGCTGCTTCATCCACAACCTCTTCCTTCACTCACTTCACAACCTCTACTGCCAGACTTCTCTAGCTGACTTGATTAAAAGCCCTACCCAAGGTCTTGCCTTGACAAGAATCTTGCCTTATGTACTCTTAGCCTGCAGTCACATGGCTCATGGACTACATCTCCCATCAGTCTACATCCCCCGAATGCCAATAAAATGGGACCAGGGCCATACTTGCCTTGTAGCCCTTGTAAAGGGCAGTACATACACCGTTACAGTAAGGAACAGAGCCCTGATCTACCCTTCAGAATGTGTAAAAAAGCAAATAATGCAAAAGGTCTTAAACCAATGTCTTAACCTTCTTTATACTGCGTCCCATTGCATTTCTGTCCCTGTGATATGTTAGAAAAATTCAGTAATAAATAGCCCTCAGACTCACATTTGCATTAGCACAGGTATAGTCGCTGGTATAGTTGCATTTGGTTTCTTCATTTATATTTGTCATTTTAAGATGGTTTTACACTGGTAAAAGCCACAAGATTGTTTGCATTACAGATGGGCCTGAAGAGATCTGTACTTTGGGGAAACTCATATCTTGAAATGGAGCCAAACTTTGCACCTGAGTCCCATCTTTAGCTAGTATCTGAATGATTAAGAGACTAATGCCGTGCCACGATGATAAATATCACATTAGTTTAACCTGGAGAGTTTGGAATAGTGTCTACTCTGTTTGTTTAGAGCCCCAAACATCCCGAGGATCTCAAATACAGATAAAAGGCTAAGATTAAATTGGTTTGACTTCCATGAACTGTTACATGCTCCACTCTCACCTGAAGGCTAGAGAAACTGCAGTAAAAACCAATCAGAGTAAAAACCTCAGAGAAAGCCAGAGGGGATGGCAGGTGCTGGCAGGTCCAATCTGGGCAGTGAGTTTTCTGAAAAGGCAAACTTTGCTAATAATATCATTCCCTCGCCGGCCTGCATGTTCATCTGAAGTGAAACTGAGATTCCAGCCAAATCTTTCGTCGTGATAAAGAGAGAAGCCAGTGGAGAGGTGCAGAAGCAACATTAGTCCTGCAATGGGCCAAGAATGGTTGATGATGTAAGATAAGTGGAAATCCCTTCCCAGTCCCTATAGATAATGAGCCGAGATTCTAAAGTCTGGAGACCCTTATGCTGTCTTTAATTGCATAGCTGCAAATGTTGCATTCACATTACAGGATATGAGAATACACCCTGTGACTTAATGGCCCATTCAATCCTGAAGTCCTTCCTCAGGCAACTGTCCCACTTCATCAGATCCTACAGAGCTTACTTCATCCTTACACAAGAAAAACTCTTGCTGACATCAGTGGAAATTTTGCCTGCAAGGACAGAGCAACCATTATAATAAGTACCACAATATTTGACAGCACTGGTCCATCATTGCACCTTACAATAGCCATATTGTAGGTGATTATTCTAGAAAACAGTCAGTTTGTTTTTTAATAAGGGAAGGACTGCCTGATTTGGCCCAATGGGAGTTTTGCCTGAATTTGGAGTGGGGCCCTCAGAGTGCACTGTGTTTAGCCACTGTAGTAAAGCTCAAAGGAATTAAACAACTTACCATAGTTAACAGGTACAGTCATGAAAGCTCTTGGGCCTTTTTTTCCCCTAGAAGCAAGAATCATTGTATTTTTTTTGTTTTCTTTTGCCCACATAAGAAACTCAGCACCTGGCTGTTTTTATTATAATTCTCTCACTTCACTCAATCCATTTTTATTTCAATAATAAAAATATTGAAATATAATTAGCATCTTTAAGGCACTGAGTTTTTAAAGGACTGTGTGACAACCGTTATGGCAGTGAAATCGTTAAAATCATGTAAATGCTTAAACTATGCAGGCCTGGGAGATTATAGTTTCATTAGAGAAAAGGCTATAAAGTTAGACCTAGGTAATTACCTTTCCCATTAATGCTAGAAAATTCTTTGCTCCACTGAGAAGTGATTGTGGTGCATCATGCCTTCTGTGCTTTTACATTCAGACTGCAGGAGCCTTTATTTCATCAGCACAAACTGCAAGAAAACAGCGGCAGCTTTCCAGGTGTACTTTGCAAATTGGGGTTTAAATGTGGAACACATCAAATTAAAATTCAATATTAATTATTTTGTCTTGCTAGGAGTCTGAGTAGTTTAAAGCAGCAAGGGTAATTGTCTAATTCATTGTATGTGTCTACAATGAACTTAATCATTATGTCAGCTTCCTAATAAAAGGTTATTATAGAAACAAAGATCCCAATTTTACATATGGTAGGCAAGGGAGAATTCGAAGAGCTAGTCTCCAAGGTAGACTTGAGGTTCTTGACAAATGATGCCCATGCTGTGATCAGATACTTAACAAGAAATCTCGTTATTAACTAGGCCTGTACAGATAATTAGCACTTGAGCTTCAAATTTTAAATCTGGCTTGAGATGTATAATTTATCAAAAGCCCTAGCTTGCTGTCAAAGTCCTATAATAAGGCAGCGTTATTGATGAATTGAGATTAAGAGCAGATTGAAGAGAAAATTAGGCCACTGGTTAGTCTGATAGGTCTGATTTCAATATTTACAGTACTAATTTGGTATTATTTTGGTAAATGGATGTGGTCCCCAAGTGCTGCACAGTATAAAAGAATAAACTTTGCATCATTATTCTAACAGAAAAAAGTATTGTTTACTGTATGCTGGATTTTGCAGCACTAGCGGTCTGGTTAATAAGCTTCTTTATGGGATAAAGTGTACCTGTTTTTATTGCATGAATTTATTATAACACATACAGCATGCAGGGCTTTTAGCTAGAATTAGAAAATGTAGCTTCTTTGCATTAAAAATTATATTACAGTAGACTAATTGTTATGGAGTGTGTGGATCCCTGATTTAGCTCAGTTTCATTTATATCTTTGAATTGTCTTTCAAGCATTCTTTACAGTGGAATGCAGATAAGTACCATTTTATATATTCAAGCTACATAAAATGAGCAATCTTTTTTTAATGATCGCTGGTAGCATTTCACTGCAAATGGCTCCAAGAAAAAAAGAAAAGAGTTACTGTGTGCAATCTATCCACAGTACATTGCTGCTGCAAAGGTGTTAGACCCTAGTATGCTAAATCTTATTGATACACATAATAAAATGTCATTTAGGGCAATACTGATTTCCAGAATTATATTAGGCAAAACATAAGGCTCGGGTGAATTGTATTCATATTTTTCACTGCCTAATTCATTGTTTGAGCATACAAATGGTGTCAGGTAAGCATTGACTGACATGATGCTTTACTATATATCATGTCCAGTATATATCAGCTACAACACTGTATCATTGTAGATATCCCATATATCATTATCAATATCCTCTAGAAAATAATAATGTCAGTTGCTGCCTATTTCCAGGAAACTTTGTATTGAAAATCCCTTTTAACACGTTGTTGGCAGCAGCTCCTTTCTTCTCATTTTCCAGCTGTCCAATGAGGTATGCCAAGTCACAGCAGGACCTGAGGAGTGTTTGTATTCAACTGTGGCACTGAGGTTTATGGAGATTTTCCTTGTATATTGTGCACTTGCAGACAAGAAGGATTTCCAGGACCCAGCAGGAGCACTCCAGTGTTTATGCTGAGGTGGTTAGCTAGTTGGCAAATTGCTTTGGTCTAGAAACATGATCTAGAGCAAAATGTATTGCAGTGGATTTGCTATCAAAACCGTCTTAATGCTGACATATAATACAATTTCTTTGTTTAGCAAAAAAGATCTAGGAAATACTTGGTATTAGAATTTTCAAACATACTGAAAGCTAAAAGAAATGTTCAGGTAAGACAGATTTTTGGCAAAAAATGTATGCCAGAGGTATGCATCAACAGGAGCATACAGTGTATAAAAGGGTACTATTAACACAGAACATCTTGACATTCATTCAGTACAATAGTAAAGAACTCTTAACAATAAGTGTAGCCATCCGCTTAGCTTGATCGTGCAGTCTTTTCACATGAGATATTCTGTGGCCTGCAATGGAAGCTATGCATGCATAACAGCCAGAAGTTGCAGTACAACTAGATTATTGTGTTTTGACTAGGATTGAAGTGCACATCTTGTAAACAGACATTTTGTAAAAACAACAATGCTAAGAAATACAGTAACCAGTGATAAATGTATGTAAAAAGAAAGATAAATTATTCTTAAATAGTACTTTGTATCGTTCACTGTATTTATTAAAAAGAATGGGCCCAATTCTCAACTGTCCTATGCTGCCTTGTACAGTCAATCCCACCAGTGCAAAAAGGCTGGGTGGCTGATGTGGTAGCACTGGTGTAAATGACTACACAGAGTCCAGGGTCAGGGATTTTATCTGCAGCTATTGACTCCTTAGTGCTGTAAGGGACCTTAACAAAACAAAGGTAAATTATTTCATCCAGTCAAAAATTACTTCAGTTTAAATAGCTATAAATATTCTTCCACTTTGTAAACTCATAGCAGCGTTGTTTAGAAAATTACAGCATCTAGGATATAAAAAGGAAGAATGGTTTTCTGTGTTTAGATACCAGTAAGAGAATGCAGAAGTTGCATCTCTACTAAAATATCCACCCCAGTAGCCGGAAGAGCATGAACTTTGCTTTGCTAGTCCAGAAGAGAGGTAAGGCAGCAGAAGTTGTAGTACTATAAATATAAACATTTTTGACTTAAGTTTGAAAAATACAAAAATATTTTTATTTGGTATTTCAGGGTTTGCTTCTCTTAAACAGGCAACCAAAACTAAAATTGTATAGTGTGTGTATTCTGATATGGTCCACATTCAGGAGTATATTTCGACCTTGACGGAGGTTATTTTTTTTTTGTCTGTGCATAAATATATGGCAAATTTTTCATTATCAGGAAGTGTGTGCATTCAAATCTTCACCCATTAAAATGGGATGATGACAGTAAGTCATCAAGAGCCTGCTTCTGCTCCCTTGAGGTCAATGGCAAAACTCCCATTGACTTAAATAAAAATAGAATCAGGCCCCAACCTATTAAACTAGTAATACTCTGATCAATAGAGTGGCAAGCAACTAAAAAGAGGGAGGAAACTTTTTAGAGAATTCCCTCTATAGTTTAAGTTTCTGTCTCTTCTTCCCCACACCTCCTGCTGCGTCCTCTCATTTAAGATTATGTGATGAAAAATCATCACATGCAAAATCACTTGATCACAGAATCATCCCAATTCTGATGCCCTTACTCACACTGACTTATACCTTAGCTTTTTCGTATTGCCGTGGATGTCAAAGGAACTCCTCGCACAGTAAAGAACTACTCATTGTGAGACAGGATGGCAGAATACAGCGTTGGTGAATATTTAGATTCCAATTGTATCTTAAAGTTTTGCTGAAGTGTAATCCACAGTTCATACTGATGTTTAATGTCTTTATTTTGAAGTAACACAAGTCACAGACTTATATAGTTCCTCAATAAATATCAGTGTCAAAGCTATGACAGAGAAGGACAGAGCTCAGTCCTGCAGCCCTTACTTATATGAGTGCAGTGTGTTGGGATGTCATAGTAATCCTGGTTAATACCTACAGTAACCGTGTCCTAATAGTGCTGCATTTAGCTGTGTTTAATATAGCTCTTGCCATCTCCTGACTGCAGTGAAGTTTTGGAACACCACGTTTTGAGGTAGCTATTTTTTACCATATATACTGGACAATACTTGTTTCAGTCAAAGAGTCTGCTAAATCAACAATTACATATTGTGCAAAACTGGGTATATATTACACACCAAAATAGCAAAGTAATGCTGCTTTCAGTCCTACAGCACACAAAGTGCAAAGCATCAGTAGATACAGTTTAATCATTTAACTGCTCATACTGCTGTTTTCACTGTCTGACCAATAGGGGTCTCCAGTGTATCACAGAACTATTTATACAATTTACTCATGATTATTTACAGTACACAGTATGTGGCCAGAGAGGGAGAGCGCAAAGGAGAGGTAGTGAGAGCGAGGGAAGGAGATAGGGTATCTACAGTGGGTGCAGTCCCAGACTGAAGTTATTTGCAGGAGTTAGAAGATTGCATCACAACTCTCACAAGGGGAAGCAAAGCAGAGTCTGTTGCAAGAGTAGCTTTTGACTTAACACATGCTGTATGAATACGTCTAAAGCATCCTCACACCCTTTGTGTATTTTGTTTATATCAGGCTGTTTTCTCTCATTTCCTATCCCCTCTCTCTCATTTTTAAGGTACTATATTGACATGTAGACTTTTTCCTGGGAAAAGGATGTGAGAGGTTCACTTGGGAGGGGATGGCAGGTGATGGTATTTTCAGACTGTGACAGGACGGAGACTTATGAACCTGTTATTTCATCTGTCTGATATAGAGTGAGATAAAATAACATGATGTTCTTGTTTAGCTCTTTTCAGTTGAAATAAGAGGTTTTATTTTCCAGCAGGATCAATCTGAACTAATGTACTATTATTCATCTGTACACATAGGTAACACAGAAAGAGTGAAAATGCCATTTTGATTATTGTGGTCAGTGTTTAATAATGGTGTTCACTGCTCGTTTGTTAAATGAGTTAGGCATATGTAATTAGCTAGTTAATATTTAACACATATAGGAAGTTTGATCTCTGTTTTTGTTTTTGTTTTTTTTGTTTAAACTATCCAAGGAGACAACTACCCCAAAAGCTTAGTGCATTTCAAAACTAGAATATAGCTCTAGAGTGTGTGACAATGTACAGTGGTTGATGAGTTAGTTCTAGAGGCTTCTGAATTTTAATGATGTTGGAGATGATATTGTGTGTCCTTCAGCTTGTTAGAGTGACACTAGCACTCCATAAATCATAATACCTGTGTATTGTAAAATCAATACAGAAGTGCTATCTCAGCGCTAAAGCTTAATAAGTTTTTCAGTGCTCTAACAGCTTAAACTTTGCTGTAATACCATTGGACCTGTAGGTTAGGATCAGAGCATGCTTAATTTGCTTTGTAATAGAGACTTTTCTTTAATGAAGGGCCGATTAGTAAAGCTTTGGTTGCCACTCTGGTGATCAGTTGGCAGAACAGCCTCTGCAATTAAACTCATGTATCTCTGTCCTGAAGCAAAAAAGCCAGCTTAAACAGTCAATAAATGTTAATCCAGTCAGAACCTGTCTGTGCCTTTGAAGACTGCCCATGAGGGGTTTTTCAAATCACATTTTTTCATCTTGTTTTAAATGTGGTGGTCCCCATAGAGTCAGTACATAGTGTACAAGGCCTCCCACTGTTCTGTAATAAGATCTGGCATGCTAACAACAATCTATACAGATCTGTCATCTACAGGGCTGCTTGTCTCTCCCCTTTGCTGCCTGTCCATTTAGTTATTAACGAGCTATTATAAAATTTCTGTTTTCATGCAGGTGTGAGGGGTGGGGAGAGTATTTGAAATATTTATACAAAATATGCTGGTGTCTATGTACAGGTTTTTTTCAGGACAGCATTTTCCTATCTACCAATGGCCCATATGACACACAGGAAAGCTTTTTAAATTATTATTTATTGTTAGTTTAATGAATGTCTCATATGATATTTCTCAATGATGACGCATACCTTTAAAATCAAAGGATGCCTAATACAAAGTACAGTCAGTGAAGAGTGGAGCTTTCATGTAACTTTCCATAAAACAGGCAAACGAAAAAGCTGAATGCTCACTGGGCAGTTGCTGTCCTCTCTATAGTGTGCCTCATCTCAGAAGTTTCCAGGTATTTTAGTGATTCTGTCTTTCATTCTCATTTCATTCTACTTGCCTTTTCTTCATATGAAGTGCATGAAAAGCAGGGCAAGGTTGACAATGAAAGGTAAGGTTAGGATTAGCTTAAAGTTGGCCTGTAGACCAGGGGAGGGGGTAACAGGAAGAGGCAATTCCAAATATTTAAATACTTTCTGGTTGGCACAAGGCAACCATTATAATATGCATTTGATTAAAATTATCTACCTATATTTATATACATGTAACTACATTTATAGTGAGACAAAAAGTGTTACATTCACGGGAGGGTGTCTTACAATTAGCTTAACCATAAGTAGCATCAGATTTATATTACTTTGTATAATTTAGCTTGTGCTCAGCACCAGGGGAGTGAAAACTAGGAATCAGAAAAAGGAGAGTTTTATGAATCAGTGTATCTAGTTTATATATATATTTGTTCAAAAACAATGGGCCAATTTCACTGCTGGCCTAAGGAGGTGACTTTTCCCTGACTTCAGGGGAGTTGCTCCTTCTTACATCAGTGGTGAGCTGGGTATGTTCAGTCTTTCTGGGCAATGTAATATGGCATGGTATAATGATGGAAAATTTCAGCAAAGGCAACCAGATATGCTGATTCCTGTGATGTTGCTTGTTATGGTATTTCCTCCTGGCTCTGAGGAGATTCCATGCCACCAGTCTATGTTTTATTATAAGAAGTGCCCTAGAAGTGTTGTAACAGAGGAACATTCCAAGTGGCAAAGACAGCAATTCAACGTTATTATTAATATTAGGAGTATGAATATAATATATATATAGACACCCTAAATATGGCCAGTTTAAAATTGTTAGACTCTAGTGAGCAATAGCAACACAATTTGTTTTTTAAATCAGTCATTCAGTCTTCCCGGTTTTTTAAAGCCACCCATACTCATGTGACACACCCAAAAGACAGAGCCCAAATATAGCATTGACATTTATGGGAAGTTACATGATTGAAGGCTGGAATAAGTCAACGTAGTCGGGTTAGGCTGGGGCAGCATGAAGACTATGATGGTCTGATTTGCACAAACTCAATAATGGTTTGAATCTGGGGTATGAGCAGAGAAAACTTCCTGTTGGTTATGCTACGACCCTGCCCTTCTCAGCATGTAATTTACATCAATTTGCAGTAGTCACTTGCACTGATTTATATCTTATGTAACCTCTGACTCTGGCCTAATGTGTGATCTATCTCTGCTGTTCTTGAGTAAACAATGATCATTCTGGCCTAAATTTTGCCTTCTTCACACCTGTGAAACCCCAGTAAAGTCACTCTAGGCAGAATTTGGCCCATTCTCAGCTAAGCTGTGTGAGTTCTTGCTGAAATCATTGAGGATACTGCTGTGCAATCGCAGAAGTAAAGGGCAGGCAGCTATGCTGGGGCTTGAGCTGTTTCAAATAGAGCATAAGGTTAGGGGAGAGGGAAAGGAATCAGTGTCTACCAAACAAAGTAGTGCAGAAATAGAGATATGCCAGCTGGATGAGAAATGTCTTCTATGGCAAACTATCAGCCCCGAGTTACGAATCCAAATATTCTCAATAATAATCAGAAAAATCCATGTTGAACATCAGTAGGGTGACCAGATAGCAAGGGTGAAAAATCAGGACAGGGGGTTGGAGGTAATAGATATCTATATAAGAAAAAGCCCCAAATATTGGAACTGACCCTATAAATTTGGGACATCTGGTCACCCTGCACATCAACAGCCTACAGACCCCACCTTATCTGTGGTGTCTTTCGGAAGTGGTCTGTCATCCCCTTCTCTTATAGTTCTTACACACTGTATTCCTTAATCCCTGCCACCACTGCACGGAGGCCCATTGTAGAGGTTTCCTCCAATTCAAGCAAAGGCCCTCATTGCTACCTGCATTGCTCTTGCTTTAACAGCAATTCTGAAAAGCCTTCCGCTCCCCTGCTCAGCTATTCCCACTGATTGTCTGGGATTAACCAACATCCCAAGCTTCTGTGCAGCTGCTAATATCTTAAGAAAGCTACTTCTCTGAAGCTCACCAACACCTGTCACCCCTATAGCTATCTGGCACCCCTGAAAGAGGGTATAAGAAAGTGTAGGAGGAAATGAAAGTTACTGGCATCTGCAATAAAAGGCACTAGCATCTAAAAGGGGTTGGGGCCAACAGCCTCATCACACTGCACTGGCCAGCAGGGCACATAGGGGAGTGGGTGCAATAGCATTGTTCTCCCACACTCCCCAACACCCCACAGCCCTTCAGGCCTAACCCCCTCAGAGATCGTTCGGAGGACTGAACCTCTGCATTGCCCCCAGTGCAGGGCTGTGGTGATATATCCTTACTGTAAAAAAACCTGCATCTCCTTGACTATTGTTGGCTTTAGTCAGACGCTTACACTGTTTTAACACTCGAAGCTGGCTGTAATCAGTGCACTCACAAGAGAGCAGAGAAGCAGAGTTTCAGTTTTAGGAAGTCACCACTACTTTGCAGAAAGAGGAAAGTGAGATTTCAAATAAATCTGCTTTCTTTTTTCTTTGTTTTCCCCAAACCCATTGTTCAGGTCATTGATCGGGCTAGTGTATCATTAAGATAGAGAGTGGAAAACATGGAAAGCTAACATTTGAATGCATTCTTCTTTATCTTTCTGCTTAAGAGACCTGGGGATACTGTTGATAAATTACTTTTACAGCTGTTTAGGATTTATCTCAGGTAAGTATTAATAATGGAGCCCATTCTTCTAGTATTAAATGATTTCTTATTGCGTCATGATGAATTTCTCCAGCTATTTAATACTCCTAATCTAACCTGACCCCTTCCCAATGGTGAAAATGGGGTTCTTTCCCAAAGGCTGGAGAACTGCACAGAATTACTTTTCTTACAACTTTTACTTTTCTTCTGGATCAAGATTAGGTCCTTAGGGAGGTGGGCTGGTTCCGTGTTTCAGGTCTGAGCCTGGGACTCAGCAGTGCCGAGTTCAATCTCTGCTCCACCGCAGGTTTCCTTTGTGACCTTGGGCAAGTTATAAAGTTTCTCTGGACCTCAGTTTTGCCTGTATAAAATGGGGCCAGTAACACTGCCTTCCCTCACAGGTATTTTGAGGATCAGTATATTGTCAGGTGCTTGAGACTATGAAAAGTGGGACCATATAAGTACCTCTCAGAACACAATGATGTTGTGTTTGGGGACTATAAGACATGGCTATATCCTGAGGTAGTGCAAACCACAATAACTCACAGGAAAACATTCACAAATGGTATTCCTGAATTATAACAAAGGAATAGTTCATTTTTTTAAATCTTTGCCATTTTCAAGTCAAATGGGACAATTACTTCTCCAGTTTCCATGATCAACTTACAGATTTTACAAACTGGTAAAGAATCAAGTCACTTTTCTTCCTTGGTGACAGCATCTAGTTTAGTCCTGAGATCTTAGAATACAGGACTTGATCCCACAGGCTGCTGAGCATTGTTGAAAGTAAGGCAGAGGGACTCATCTAGGAAAACTTGACTGGAGGTGTTCACCACCTCACAAGATCTGACTGGTAGTAAGGAGTAACGTATACAGTATTAATCAATGGGAGAAAATATTCTAGTCCGACGCTGAAGTAAGCTCTGGTGTGTCAGGGGAAGTGGGTGTGAGGATGGCCAGCAGTCAGGCATGGCCAGGGCAGTGAATACAAATAATGTGGATAGCAGGGCTTCTCAAACTTCATTGCACCACGACTCCTTTTAACAACAAAAAATTACTACATGACCCCAGGAGGCGGGAATGAAGCCTGAGCCTGCCCGAGCCCCGCTGCCCTGGGCAAGGGGCCAAAGCCAAAACCCAAGGGCTTCAGCCTGTAACCTGAGCCCCAGCACCCAGGGCTGAAGCTCTCAGGCTTTGGCCCTGGGCAGTGAGGCTCGGGCTTCGTCCCCAGGTGGTGGGGCTCAGACTTCAGCCCTGGACCCCAGCAATTCTAGTGCCAGCTCTGGTGATCTCATTAAAATGGGGTCACAAACCACTTTGGGGTCCTGACCCACAGTTTGAGAACTGCTAGGATAGAGGTCCTTAGGGTTTTCAATTCCTTTTACTGCCCTCATAGCCTTGCATCCTACTTGGCAATAGGCATGACTGAATTTAGAAGAAACTGATCGAAGAGGCAGCTAGAAAGATGGTGCCAACCAGCATAACCTTAGGAGAAAAATCATCAGTGATTTTCAGAGCCTATTGATCAGTGTGCATTCGTTTACTTGGTTGCTTTACTTGCACTGGTTGCTCATAGTCTTGAGGAAATCTTGGCAAGAAAAAGAGCTAGAAACTTACTTTTAAAGAAAATAAACACTGGAACTAGATCCCAGGTGTCTGAAGGGATGATGGGGAACCAGGCTTCGTGGGTCCAAAGTCCAGCCAGACACTGATGGAGCTTCCAAGGGTTCTGAGCAAACAACAAAGCTCACAGCCAGCTCCGAAGGGCTCCGTGAAGTGTGCTGGGTACAGCATTCTTGCCTGCACATCAGCCCTTGGCTTAGTCAAGGTACAAAAGGTGAAGTAACGAAGCACCATGCTCAGGAAGCCTCGTGATAGCTCAGTGCTGCTCTCCCCTTCTCAAACTTCATCCACCCCCTGGAAGAATAGACATGGGGATTTTTTTTCCAGGCTGATAATTGGTTATTCTATTCTATACTATTAATTTTAATCCTCAACTGTTCATTGATTGACGAATACTGAAAGTGGATTGTTCGTTTTCTTCATGACACTGATGCTGAAGAATGATTTTGGGAATATGTTAGAGTCTATTGATAGTCTGTTCCTCTCTCTATGTGTCTTTGAAGTACTTCTCTTAAGTGGCTGCTACTGGGGACAGCAGTATTGGGTTTCTGGGATTGATTTTTTGATCTGCAGATGTTCAATAATCAATTTGTGAAAAAATTAAATTTATTTTAAAATGCTAAACTAGAAGGAAAAATGAGGGGGGGGGAAATCAATCAACGAAGCTAAAAAATGGTAGAATGACGAAAGCTCTACTGAGGAAAAAGAGGTGAAAGAAATGACATCAATTTTACTACCATCCCTTCTGATGAGTCTCAGAGCACCCTGCCTGGATCATGGCAGACACTGAAACAGAAGCATTTGCAATCATTAATAAAAGTCCTGCTGCTATTCAACTGGCTTCAACCTATGCAGATATAAGAAGCAGATTTTTGACATGATACATTGTGTCCATCCATAATATGGAAGTATTAATAAGCAGATCTGTACCATAGAACATTGTTAGACTGCCTTTGGCTTGATCCATAATAGAGGCCTAACAAGGGCTGACATTAATACTGTTATATGCAAAGCTGGAGAGGACCCAAGGCACTTTCTCCTCTTACATGCTTAGTGCATTGTTGGATGCACGCTCCAGGAGTACAGGGAGGCATTATATATATTACACACAATCGCCCCAAGCCCCTGTAAGGGCTCTGTGGCTGCAGGCCAACTCCCTGATGTCCATTATGGGTCCAATGATATTCCCACTGAAGTCCATGGGAGTTTTCCCACTTAACAGAATCAGGATCAGGCCCTGTGAAAGAACATCAACATGCATGTGCAGTTCCTTGCTTTCCAAGCATCAATAATTCAGACAGTTTAATTTAAAATAAAAAACGTATCACCAGCCTGACAGCTACATATCTATTTCTTTATATATGTGCATTTAGTGATTAACAATTTTTGTAAGAAAGTAAGATTAAAAATGGATGAATTTTATTATTGTCTTCTAAGAACTGACAACACTGATTGTAATGAAATTTTATATTTAAAAAACAATTAACAAACCACACACACAAATACACATGCACAGACCCCTTGCTGCTGGGGTGAACCACTGCATGCCAAGTTTCAGCCTGAAGCTAATTTTTACAGCCACATTATAAACCCCTGAAAAGAGAGTTTTATTGTGGAAATGCTGACAGAACCCTAGTGGTGCTACTGGCTGCCTCTCTAATTAGTCTGACAAACAGAATGGTATATTTTGCAATATGTGATGTGTTCCATTGCCCTGATATTGCTGGTTAGTGCCAGAACTACAAGCTTAATTCGGTATTTCATCCTCGTCACTGTTTCGTAAAGACTCCCTTTGACTCTTTTAAGCATCAGTCTTCATTGCTCCTTTCAATGATATGAATTTTAAAAGATGCTGTTTGGATTTGTTTTGGTGACAGTGCAGGAGTTCCTGGGGTGCTCAGTCTACTTTGAAGAAAATGTGAAGCCCATATGGGGTTTCTAACGTGTTTTCCAGAGACTAGTTTTAGCATCTCTTTAAATTCCTTCAATAAAACACTGACTTGAACAGGAATAAGAACGTTTGGTGGTAATGTTTACAGAGAAACACCCTGCCAGGGGACAAAAGTAAATAAAAGAAAGGCACTAATCATTTTACTTGTGTTCTTCCTCCCCCACCACTTCCTGTCTGCCAGACCTTCCCCTAGTTGTTTGTATCTACCTATTCTGAGGGGTACATGTTTGTTCCCCTTATTTCCTATTTATGCACAGTATGACCAAAATGGCAGAGGCCATTCTACCGGCCTCATGTGCTGCAAGTTCGCACTGAGAGGGAGCAGTGTTATCTCTGCATTTGTGAAGGTTCCATGCCTTTTGGCATCTTTCGCTCACATTTCATCTACATATTTCCGGCTAGTGTCTTGCTTTAATTTCACTTTGCTTAGCCAAAGCACCACTCCTTTTTCACATAAAGTAACCCCATCCAGTGACATACTTATCCCAGGCATAACTTAGCTCCATTGACTTCAGTGTTACTGCTTATGAGGGACACATTAAGGGTTTTGCTAGACTGAAGCCTCAACTATTTGTTTTTTCCTGATACCTATACCCATAGGTCACAGAGGTGCTCTATATTCGTGGGTGCTGTATAATTACAAAAGATTGTCGTTTGTTGCTACTGTATTATGATCTGCCCTGATCTGTGCATGATGGGCAGAATTATATCAGAGCAATCCAGGCTTCTAGGCATACCATGACGGAGTCTCCCTGGCTCCACCCCAGCAGAGCTGGAGCAAAGCGGCTGGAGTACCTGCTCAGAGAAGAAGGAGTGACAGCAGGGGAGACTCCTCAGTACGTACTCCAGCAGCCAGGGCATAATTGCTTCGGTGGGAGAGCCAGGTCTGTTGCTCGCTTCTCTTCCTGCCACATGTAGAGTCCCCTGTTGGGGTGTGGTTGGTAGGGCACCCTAAGCTGTGGATTCTGGAGTTAACATCCTATAGAGAGGCATGTGACAGTTAGCAGCTCTTAGACCTACTGTTACAGGCTGTTTGCAGACTCAGGCAAACATCGTTGCTGCCAGGAACACTCTGGTCATCTTTTCAACATTTTCTTTGCAACCAAAAGGGGGCTAGAAACTTGCTTTTGGTTTTAAGTTGAAGTTGAGATTGTGGTGTTATCACACAACTCCAGGGCAAGGGCCTATAGTGTCCATGTCTTCATCTGGCCCTCACGGAGGGGACCCTCTGCACATAGATCACACCTTGCCTGCATAGAACAAATGTTCAGTTGCTTCTGCAGCAGAATCCTCCCTCCCCGTGGAGTACATGGAGAAGGAGGGAAGAAGTAATGGGAGGAATGAGTACACTGAAGGTGGAGACAGGATGAAAGGATATACTCATCCCAATGAAACTAAGCATGGAAAGGTAATGCAGCTTCAGACTCTATTATCTTTCTGTACTGGAGACCCACAGACTGCTGGAATCCGGACAGCAGACTCCATCAGAGCAGGGCTGCTACAGAACATGAATAAATCTAAGGGAGCCTCAGAACTGGCTCAGAAGATGAGTGTCTCTACATAGATGACCTCCTGCCAGGTGGCTGGATTCTGTACAGATTCTGGCCAATATACAGGGTTTGCGGTGAGCCTGATGCCTGTTTTGAAGGGTGGCACGTCCATCCCCTCCTGCTCCCAATTCTGCTACATGGAATGATTAGGGATAAATTTCCACTAGGAGAACCTTGCAGACATATTCTCCAATTTAATTTTATCCCCTAGGTTTTATCCTGGGGGATAGAGATGATCAGGGCTGTCATTTGGCCACATCTTCTATTCTTTGCTCAATTTTTATATTGTCTTTAGCAAATCTTCCATTGACTTCCATGGTAGTTTTGCCTGAGTAAAAACTGAAGGCAAAATTCTTCTGTCCACTGCCCTGGAATAACCTATTGCTTTCACTTCTTGTCTCATTTACTCTGGTAAATCAAGAGTACATCCAATGATTGTAATAGAATTAGTTCAAATTTACACCAGCATAATGGAGAGCAACATTCAGCTCTGAGTAAGGATTGTTTGTTCTGGCTCAATATTAATAAAGCTTCAGTAACTGATTTGAGTATATTATAGGCTCTTAAAGTGCTTATAAAGCCTTTAATAATTAAAGAATACATATATTTATAATATCAACAGAAATTATTAATTTGGCACATTAACATAAGTAAAATTAAGTAATTACTAGCCTCTCTCTCTCTCTTTTAAAAAAAACTATTTTGGATTGCACAGATTGTTCCTGGGAAAGGCTTTGCATCCATAGGGGCTTTTACTGCAATCTACATTGTAATGTTTGGCTTTGAGAGAATAAATCAGATGACAATGAGAAATTACAATCTGCACTTCTCTTTTTGGTCTCTGCTGTATACTCCCATCCCTTTTCAGGGAACACCTTTGCCTGGTACTTGATGCTACCTGCAATGGCTCCAGCAGTGAATTTAGTATGTCTGATGAAATTACATTAAAGCACAGTAGCAGATATCTTCCACAAAGTCTTGACAGTGCTAACCCTGACTGCACTGTTTTGTGCTTGTTCAGCAATGCAAGGTCTCAAATTCTTTTTTTTTTTTTTTTGTATTCTATTTTCTGCCTCCTTGCAGGAGGCAATCTCTCAGGAGCGACCGGATGGGCTGTGCCCTGAGATTTGACTCAACCAATCTGACCCAACCAGCAGTACTTAGAATTAGATCGCAGTCTCTTGAGTGCATTAAGATCTACAACCTACAGCTCCATTAGTCTGTTGAGCCACTAGACTGGCCCTGACTGAAGTTACAATTTTGATGCTCTGACCTTCAAATCTATTTATAAAATAGAAAACTACCTATCCAGTTGTCCTTTTTGCTGCAGTGTAGCACAGTGACACAGGTGCTAGGGAACACAATTTTTAACTTGCCTGCAGAGCACAGTACAAAAGCTGGTCACTAAAAATATTATATGACCTGATTTTCATTTACTTGAGGGTCTCTTCACATGGCTCTTATACTGCCAGAGTGATGTCAAAGGACCTCAGCTACATGAGAAACAAACCCAAGCACTGCTTTACTGGGTGGTCAGTAGCACATTGATTGTTCACTCAAGCCAGCATGTTAATTTTCAAATACACCAAAAGTCACATTTCTTTTGTCCACATTGTAACATTTTCTCTTGCAAAACACACATAAGTTACATAGATACACTAGATGCCTGACAAATACCAAATTATTATGGTATTCTTTAGAGACTGGAGGTGGTAGACTGACATTGGGAGTGGGTATGTGTTTTCAAAGGGTGAAGTAATTGTCACAAAGGAGAACTGTTTTCTCTTTTATTTCAATCTGGGCTTTAGGCATATACTGCATGATCTCAGTATTAAACGGTTATGCAGCAGTTGTGTCCTGTGACACCTCAGATGGGAAAAACATCCTTTTATCTATAGAAAATAAATTATTCCTAAATCATGTGTACCATCAGTACCTGTCAAGTGGAAAGGTCAAATCTATACCTGGCGTAAGTAGGAGAAATGCTATTTAAATAATCAACAAAGTTACTTTACACCTGTTTATCTCAGGTCTGAGTTTGGCTCTGCCTCTCAACAACCAGGAACAGGATAACACCCAAGATAGCAGCTTTCAAGCAAACAGACCACAGGATCCTTTTTCAATTAGGAGAAGAAAAGAACCGTTTTTATGTTTAGTTTCTGCATGAAAAGCAAACTAACAAAAGCACAATCCTGACAAACAGAAAATCCCCCCAACTCACACCAACAAAAATAAGTAAAAGTTGCCAAGCTATTAAGTTGCCCTTTCTGAAATTCAGGGTGAAACAACTGGACACGTACAGCTCTTACAATGGTGAAAGAAAGTACGTAATAAGAACATAAGAAAGGCCAAACTGGGTCAGACAAATGGTTAATCTAGCCCGGTAGCCTGTCCTCTGACAGTGGTTGGTGCCAGATGCTTCAGCGGAAGTGAACAGAACAGGGCAATTTTGCATGGTCCATCCACTGTCGTCCTGTCCCAGCTTCTGGCACTCAGAGGTTAAGGGACAGAGCATGGGGTTGTATCCCTGACCATCTTGGCTAATAGCCATTTATGGACCTATGCTTCACGAACTTATCTATTTTTTTTAACCCTCTTATGCTTTTTGGCTTTGACAACATCCCTTGGCAATCGGTTCCACATGTTAACTGTGTTCTGTGTGAAGAATTATTTTGTTTTGTTTGTTTTAAACCTGCTGCCTATTAATTTCATTGAGTGACCCCTAGTTCTTATGTTATGTGAAGGGAAATAATACTCCCCTATTCACTGTCTGCGCACCTTTCATGGTTTTATAGACTTCTATCCTATCCCCCCTTGGTCGCTTCTTTTCTAAGATGAACAGTCCCAGAGTTTTTAATCTCTTCTCATACGGAAGCTGTTTCATACCCCTGAGCATTTTCATTGCCTTTCTCTGCACCTTTTCCAATTCTAATAGATCTTTGTTGAGACAGGGATGATCAGACCTGCACATAGTATTCAAGGTGTGGGCATATCAAGGATTTATATAGTGGCATTGTGATATTTTCCAGTTTATTATTTATCCCTTTCCTAATGGCTCATAACATTCTGTTAGCTTTTTGGAGTGCCACTGCACATTGAGTGGATGTGTTCAGAGAACTATCCACAATTGACTCCAAGATCTCTTTCCTGAGTGACAACAGCTAATTTACACTCCATCCATTTGTCTGTATAGTTGGATTATTTTTTCCAATATGTATCACTTTGCATTTATCAACATTGAATTTCATCTGCAATTTTGTCATCCAGTTTAGTGAGATCCCCTTGTAACTCTTTGTAATCAGTTTTGGACTTAACAATCTTCAGTAATTTTGTATCATCTGCAAAGTTTTGCCTCCTCACTGGTCTCTCTCTTTTCCAGATCATTTATGAATATGCTGAACGGCTCAGGTCCCAGTACAGATCCTTGGGGGAACCTGCTATTTATCTCTCTCCATTGTGAAAACCGACCATTTATTCCTACCCTGCTTTTCCTATCTTTGACTAGTTACTGATTCCTCAGAGGACCTTCCTTCTTATCCCATGACTACTTAGTTTGCTTAAGAGCCTTTGGTGTTGGATCTCGTCACAGGCTTTCTGAAAGACCAAGTCTAAATAAACTGAAATTATATTAAATGTTAATAATTCAGAAGGCTGATAAAAATAAAGAGAAAATATATAGGTCCATGGAAAAGAGTTTGTGCTGTATTAAATAATCCAGTTCATAATTGGATCTTATTAATTAAACATTTTCATTATTAAAACCAAAATGTATGGTTTTTCAAGAGACTTGGCAAGTGCCTTTACTGCATTGTAAAAAATGATTGAATTGTACTCTATACATCTAATCTCTATATGGATTTTGATAGTGTGCACACACGTATATACACTTATCTGATTTTGTTCAGAAAAGACTCTAGAGGTTGAAACTTAATGTATCCAAACATCTTTGGTCTGGAAATCTCATAAGAACAGACTTTGTTGCAAGATTTCTAGTAATTCCGGAATTCAGTCATGTGGAAATGTGCAATAAGCAGGTTTCCCATGATATTTCTTCTTCCAGATGTTTAAACTACTAATAAATAGCAATTACAATAATAAGCATCTTTAGCACCATATATTATCAATGCACATTAAAAACCATCTACTAATTATTAACTAAGAACTAAAGAGGTACCTGAAACATTTTAATATATCAACAAAATAGTTAACCAAATGCTTTTGAAACTCAATAATAAATCAGCTTCCATTAGATTTGTTTTGAACAAAGGTTCAGCTTGGCTTTATTTGATTCCAACTGATCACATGCAACCTCTGATGGAGGCTTGGCAGGCAAACCTTCTAGGTTTCTGATGTTTGACTATTACACACTCTTCGTAGTGAGCCTAATCCATTTGCCTGGCAGGTTTGCCATGAGGAGTTTATGTATCAAAGAAAAACAACAACACTGAAGATAATATAAAATGGTGGAGCATTTAAACTACTTCATATACCAATTGAGTTATTTATTCCAAATATATCATCTAGCACAAGTTTACAGTGGGCTCAGTCATGTTATATAGATAAAAGCCTCAGTAAAAGGGCTTTGCTCCAATAAAACATGCTAACAAGAGAGGCAATGAGAAGGAATCCGCGACTCCAACATGTGCTCCACAGCAGCCACCAGCTATTTCTGGATAAGAGGGGCATAGTGAATTTGGCCTGTTGCTTCCCTCATCCACTGATTTTTGCTGTGGTGGATTTGTGTGATGTGGGAACAGTTTTGACAGTTTCCCTACATCCTTAACAACATATTTCCCTCTCACCCCTTGGCAGAGTTCTGTCAGGTGGAATCTCCATTGCTTGACTCTCCAGTGCCACTGGAATTTCTGCTATGTTACACTCTAGCGCACTCTAAAGTGAGTTTGGTTTTGGACCTATATTACAAACTCATTTTGCGGGTGGTTTTGGATTGGTTGTTTGTATCTGAGTGTAGAATGGGAAACTGAAAGGGGAAAATGAAGAGAGGGCAAAAATGGAGCATGGAGAGATCACCAAAGTAAACAATGAAGGGGAAGGGGCATTCCCTCCTCCACAACACTTGGCAATTAAAAACAAACAAACAAGCAAAAAATGGTTTATAGAAATTTTATAGGTAGGGTAAACTTCTGGTGTGACCTGCATGGGGGCATTAAGTGTGTAAGGGGACACAGGCCTCTTTTACCCTGATTGCACACATTCAACAGCCAGACAGAAAAGCTAGAGAAGGGCCTAATAGCATTCAGCAGCCCCAGGGACATATCTAAGGTCCATTTTCCCCTGTGCTAGTGTCCAGAAGCCGATATGAAAGGAAGAGCACAAGCTGCACCTTTCTGAGAGCAATGGCATGGAACTTTGCTGAGCTGCTCTCCTGAGCCTTCCTCAGCCATTTTCCCTGCCTTTGCCCACACAGGCAGAGCTGTTCATGGAGCCTCTGTTACAGGTCTGCCCTCAGTCCCTTTGGTGCTCTCTATCTTCATATCTACGACCTGTGTCTGACGGAACAGGCAGTGTGAGCACAGCACGAGAATAAAACATCTCTTTAAAATACTCTAAAGTTTTGTTCTTGGAGGTTTATTTTCCATGCATACTGACATCACTCACACACGGCAAGAGAAATTTGTGAGCCTAAAATTAAAGCAAAGCAGGACAGTTATGTGTCTTTTTTTTCTTTCATGAAAACAGTTTGGTTTTATTTCTGAGACATCTCAGGAAGAGAGAGCGCCATAAAAATTGTATGCGTCCATTAGAATGTCGAAACCAGCTCTGTATTTTAAATAAAATATAAGTGCAGTACTCTGTATTAGGAGTGTATGGAGTAACCAGTTACATGCACTGAAAAAATACCAAGCACCTCTAGTTCCAAAACCAAATAAAACCCAAGAAGCTAGTGAGACCCACAGCTCCAGCATTTGATGAACATATAGTGACTGCCAGGAAATCTACAGGAGAAATTCCACCATGCACTGTATTAGGTTGTGCAAGCTGCACACACAGCTCTGCATGTGGGGTAGTGCAGAGCACTGAGGATATTTTTCTCAAGAAGCCACAATCTCCGTCTGAGTTCTCAGGGCCTGAAACAAAGCTTACTAAGTCAATCGGAGTCTTTTCATTGTTCTTTAGATCAGGCCCTGAACGCATAGGGGGACTGTGCAGATTCCACCACCCTTCAAGATGATGCAGTCTGCTCCCTGCAGTGGGCAAGGCCTGCTCTATAAATCCTAAGTGGTGGGGACTGGGAGGGTAGAGCCCTATGCCCTCCTGTTGCATTCCTGCCTGTCTGGGGAAAGATGCATCCCTGAGGGCACACTTAGGAAATAGTTTGTAACAGTGGATTTAACTAAGGTTACAGAAAAACATTTGGACTGAGTGGAAGTGTAGCCTTCCTCCCAAGGTTTATCCCTGAGTTTTATCATCACTGATAATGGAGCCAATAACAGCAGTGAGTTTAGTGAAACAGACACAGCTTAAGATCTCAGTGCAATAGTAGAAAACGTGTTTAGAGTTTAAAAACCATGGGCAATGGAGCACTGATGTATACATTTGTAGGAGATTATCCACGGATTCACAATCTTGCAGTATGAATCCATGTGGGTTTATTATTTCATCCTTCACTTAGCCATTAGTGCGGGTGCTGTAACCTGACAGCACAAAGTAAGCCCATGCCTATGAACTACATATCGTCTATCGACTGAAGGAGTTCTAGCCCGTAACTGGATGCATGGCAACCTGGGAGGAAGAGCACATGAAACTATCATGATTCTGCTCCTTATGAAGAACAATGTTTTGAGGCCATAAAAAACAATCAATTTTAAAAAAATAGGAATAGAAACAGGGGGACCAAATTCTGTTCTCAGTTACATGGGTGTAAATCACTTTAATATGATGAGTTTCATTAGTATTATGCTAGATTTGCATAATTAAGATTAGAATCGGGCCCAAAGTCTATTGACCCTTCTGATGGAACTGGGTCTACGACTAAAAGAAAAGGGTGTGTCAAGAAACCTCCCAATCACCAGGACTGCAAGGAACATGTCAAATATTCAAGTCTGTCATAAAATCTATGAAATCAGAGGATTGGTATCCAAGGATAAGAGGACTGGTATCCAAATGGCTGGCAATGAGAGGGGAGAAAAGCACAAACCATTAGAGGTAGTGACCTGATTCTGATCTCACCTACGTTGGTGCAAATCAGGAGCAACTCCAGGGAAGCAAGTGAAAATAAGCCAGTGTCAAAGTGATGTAAGGTGGAGATGAAGCAGACCCTCTCTCTTCAATACAGTCTTGTTGGTCATCTCAAGTTACAAATTTCCCATAGTTTTGGTCTTAATAATTAAATATGAACCAAGTCACCCAACTGCAACCCACATTCCAGGAAAAGAATACAGCACACAATAGTGATACTGATGTCACTGTTCTGGCAAGCAAACGTGACAGGAGCAGGCTCAGAACTCCTTTTCTAATGTACTCTTCTACACGGGTTATTTTTTAGCATTATTCCTGAAGCTGAACTGAATGAATGAACTGAAAGAGAAGTATCAAGTGGCTTGCTAGGGGATTGAGAAAATGTGACAGAAGTTATTCATTCATGAGAGCAACAGCACAAATAGATAGCATAAAGCCCTTATCATCTGCACAGAGGTATGTAACATGATCAAGATAGAGTAATTCTACAATTGCAGAAAAATATTTGTATGGCATTAAAACTGTAAATCCAAGAAATACTGAAGAAATGAGAAAAGGCCGTGAACAAAATTTGCCAAAGATGTGGGGTAGAAGCCTAAGTGACCTATTCCAATTGACTTTCAATGGGTTTTGGGCTTCTGAGTCACTTAGACTATTTGAAAATGATACCCATTGGGCCATCTGCAACTGGGGTAAGTCAGGCATGCTGGTTTACCACTGAGAACTCAGCCCGTTGTTTCATAATTGGGTTGCACACTGTCTGAAATACATACTGGTACCTGTAGACTGATTCTCCCTTAACTTACACCTTGTGTTGTCATTAACCCCAGTACAGAATGAGTGCTAAGTGAATGTAAAATCCCATCACTCTGATTGGTAGAGTTTTCTGCCCATTTGGCATTCACATTAGGCCTGTATAAATGACCTACCAAGGTCATTCTAATCCAATTTAAGCAACAGTCAGAAAGACTCATCAAAATATACTCTCATTGATGATTAGTGGCAGATTCATTACCCAATAAGTGAGATAGGAAAGGACAAATGTTTAAGCACTCTATTTTCCTGCTGTTTCTTCATTCAAATTCAAACACAAATGTTCCAAAGAGCTTACTGAAAATATGCCTAACCCATATACTGCTCTTTTAAGCTCTTTAAGAAGTCTTGTAAGAGGTCTCAAAGATGTTAGCCAACCTGTTATATGTAGTGAATCCTGGCAGCACAGAACAGCCCAGCAGTAGCTCCAAATGAAGACTATATAGTAAGTTATCTCAAATGCTAAGCAGTTTCCCCTTGTTTATCATATATACAAAGCACCAATGTCTGGAGACTTCCTTCCGGAAGTACTGCACTGTATGCAGTATTAGTCACAACATAACAAGTCTGAGTTCTGTCATTGCAACTGCATCTTTCCTCAGGTGATAAAGCATACATAAGCAGAGATGGAAGAGGCTGTCCAAAGGAAAAAGAATATCCACTGGTTCAACAAAAAGGATAGGGTAATAGTGTGAAGACATTAATAGGTGCCAAAAAAGAACTGTTCGTAAGCGTGTCATTCAGCGTACAGACTGTGGGCCTAATTCTGGCTCAATGGAGCATATGCTTAAGCTTTTTGCTGCAAAGGGATGGACTGCTGAATGGGGGCCCCAGGGTCCCCACATTCACCCTGATGGGTATGAATTTTCTGGCAGACAACAATAAGCAGTGCATGGCCAGGATTTTGGCTCATAAATTGCAAACACTTGCATCCAGTTTACATAAAAACATATCAGCAACCTCAATCAGATGAATATTCCAACTGTATGTTAAACATGAATGACCTTTTAAATATAATTAAATGCTAGTTTGATCTGATTTTGATTGGCACTGTTTCTCTGTTGCTGTATGTAAACTGAGAGCAGATTCTGGGTCCCTACATCATCCTGATGTGAAACCTGAATGACTGTGCAGGGCAGTTAACTGAAGTGCAAGGAGGTGACATGACTTTCTCAAGGTTACACAGTGCATCTGTAGAAGAACTGGGTGTGAAACCCAGGAATCTTGTGCATTAGCCACAATCCATCCTTTTTCTATGTGTGCCTGCCGTGTTTTCTACATTTCCCTCTCCTGCAGTCCATTTCTCTCTCCTAACTCCTGTGGTCTTCACCATTCTCTCCTTTTCTGGCCACAAACACCTCTCTGGACCTATCACCACTTTCCACTGCCATCTTCCTGCAGTGGGTCAATCTTCCCCCCACCTCTTCCTTTCTCTCCCTAGACTTCTTTGTAACCTCTTTGGTGCTGCCTCCCTTATGTCATAGCTTTTTCCAAGGGATGGGGCATGCTGATGCTCAGGGCAAGAAAATAACAATGTTTAATTCCTTCCTATGTCTTGCTCCACTGAATTCTACTAAGGCCATGTCTACACTAGAGACCTTACGGTAGCACAACTGTATCGATGCAGCTGCACTGCTATAAGATCTCTCGTGTAGCTGCTCTATGCTGATGGGAGAGAGCTCTCCTCTCAGTATAATTAAACTACCCCAACGAGTGGCAGTAACTATGTCAGTGGGAGACTCTCACTGACATAGCCCTGTGCACACTATCACTTATGCTGGCGAAATTTATGTCACTCAGGGGTATGTTTTTTGACACCCCTGAGCCACATAAGTTTTGCCAACATAAGTGGTAGTGTAGACATGGCCTAATAGTTACAGAGGAGGTGAGGGAACAGTGAGAAGGGGAGAGAGGAGGAAGCACTGGCTGCCTGTTCAGGAGCTTTAGGATTTGAGAGTAACCACCAGTAGCCAGGAGGAATAGCTGACACAAGTATTGCCAACGCCAACCATTCAAAAATCATGAGCCACCACACCCTTAAATTATGAGATTCTAAATACTAGTAGATGCTGTGTTCTTTAGATTTGCTGTCTGGTTGTTAGGTTACACGCAAGTCAGTCACATTTTCAAGCTTTGCTCTGCAACCCTGAAGGCTAGAACCTTGGTTTATTTTTTAAATATGAAAGCTGAGAAGGGGAATCCTGGCTGCCAGCAGCTCGGTTTATGAGGGTCATTTCAGAGTGACGGCAGGAGCAAATGTGTGACTTCCACTGCAGATGTCAGACTCTCAATCAACTCATGAGTATTGGCAACACTGTTGTTTGCTTTTGTGTGTATGGTGCTTGTATGAACAGGATTTGGTTGATGGGTGAGTATGATAATATGTATCATTAATATGATAGCACTTCTAGATCTCAAGATGTCGCGTGTCTATACATCCACCCCAGAAATCTTGCTTATCTTAACACAAGGAGTTCATTTACTCCAATGAGGAATACCTGTGTGTGACTCACAAGGCAGAATTGTCCTGTAAAATGCATGAGCCTGTGCAGTATATGGGCATACATCTTTAGAGGAAAATCTTTTAATTTAATAATAGTCAATTTTGAGCACCTGGGAACAGTCTTTCAATGATTTAATTAAAATATTTTTAAACAGGTGCACCTTTAAACAGAATTATTTTATAGCAGCACTATTTTTTAAAAAAATTACATTCTGGCTGTGAACAATTTATATGGGTTTTAGAGGAACAAAAAACCAAAAGGAAGCAAATAGTAATACAGAACATTTAAAATAATTCCACAAGACCCGTGTCAATTGGATATTTGTTACCTCTTGTAGTTGAGAGACTGTTATAATTTATGTTGAAGCTATGTTGGTTTTCTGTGGCAGGTTTTGTGCATAAGAGCTAGCTTTTGGATCTTCTTAGCTCAGGGCAAAAAGTCATGCTCTGGAGCAGTTGCCCCAGCAGGAGGATAAAAGATGATGGTTGGTAATTACATCAGTTTTGCACTGTTGAGCAGATGTTCTTGCAGATAGATTTTTGGCTGGCATTTACAGAACATCACTAGTGAATCTCATGGTAGCATTGGAGGACTGCTGCTACAAGTGGATGGTGCTGCATGCTTGTAATAAAAAGATTATGAACTGAATGAAAAGACCCTCAGTAGCTTAACTGTATTTTTAAAGCATTTATTTCTAAAAAGAGTTGGAAATAATCATGAGTGGCCCAAATACAACCCTGAAGATTTATTTTAGAACTGGATTTAATGAAGGGATGAATTAACATATGGTATCATTTGTCATTTTCCATAAAAGGCCAAAATATTGTATACAAGTATTGGGGCAAAAAAACAGAAATGTCAGAGATCCAGGACTGGACAGGATAGCTAAAGAGCACTCTGAGCAGAACAAAGTCAAAGAAGTTTTGGATCTGTGGATGAGTGATAGCAAATTGAAGAAAACAGGGCAGTGACTGGAAATATGACGTAGCTTCTAATTCTTACAGAGTGTCTCTCTTGTTCCCTAATTATTAACACAGTAGTGATAGGCATGATATAAATAACTACTTGGATAAGGAGGGAGAGACCAAAAATAATCACACTGATGCAATCATAATGGGTTCAAAGTATTGTACAGATATTCACTAATTAACCCTCACTGCACCCTTGTGAGAAAGGTGGAACAGTATTATCATTCCCACTCTGTAGGTGGGCAATGGACTTTCCCCTGGCAACAGAACAGGTGGGTGGCAGAACCAAGATTAGAACTTAGGACGTCTGACTCCCAGCTCTGTACTCATTCATGTGGAAAGGCAGACAGATTTAGGGAGTTGGGTGGAACTTTTTTTTTTTTAGATAGAGGGCACAAAGTAGAAGTCAGTGATGAAAAATGCCACAATCAGAGAAATTAAGGGATTAATTGACTAGGAACTTGTAACAATAAACCATTTGCAACTAGATTAGAATCAATTCTCCTTCATTTTAGCTGTCCACTGACTTTAATGAGTCTCACCTTCTTGGGCCGCATGAACGACACTAAAAAAGATACAAAATCCGTCCCCCAGTTTGCAGGCTTCAGTTTGCTGAATGCAACCTGAGTGTTCATCTTGCCAGTCAGCATCCAGAACAAGGAAACAAATACAATGCATAATGTCTAAACTCATTTTTCTGCACATCAGGTATGGTCGTGGTAACCAAAAGAACTGTCACTTCAGTGGAAACTGCTACCATATGATTTTCTGACCCTGGTTTTCAAGAAAAAGTTTAGCTGTGTGGCCAAATTAGAAAAAGCAGAAATACTTTGTTCAAATGTTAAGGGCCAAAATTCATACCTTATATAAGAAGGCACATCTCCCACTGAAGGTAGTGGATATTGTACCCACTTACCGCAGGGCTGAATTTTACCCAGATTGTTCAAGAAAATTGTGTAGTATTCATCTCAACCCAAAAAATCTGAGTGAGAAGAAAATTGGATTGATGAACACTGAATCAGGTTACCAAGCTGTAAAAAAGCAGACAGGAAGAGGAAGTACCCAGAATTACAATGGGGAGGGGCAAACTGGTTTTAAAAAAACAACAACCAAAACTGAACCAAACAAAAACTTAACCTTTGTCCCAAATCTGAGCCGAACCAGAACCCAAATGGCTAGGGAATAGTCTAGGTAGAAGCTCTGTAATAAAGCAGAGAGAGAGTAGTGTTACTTAGGGCTTAGCTACACAGCAAGTTACTGCACAGCAAGTCAGGGTTCAATTCTACAGCACACCAACCTGCTGCACAGTAATGTCCATTGTGGACAGTGCAGTGAAAGGCCGTGTGTGTGGCTTGATGGACCGCTGCTTGAAAGCATATTACATCAAGTCACCCTCCAGGACGTTCACTACTCTGTAGCAGTATCTATACTGGATGTTACTGTGTGGCCAGGTGGTGCACTATAGATTCCCATCTTGGTTTGCTGATCAGTAACTTCCCATTCAGTGTTGGAAGAAAACAACTTTATCTGTGACTGTCCATGACACGTCTGCCCAAAGAGTTGGAACCATAGAGAAAGAATTTTTGCCTGAAATTGATACTAATAGAGCAGACACGGTGGGCTCCAGCAGGGGAATAGCTCTTATCATCCAGATGTAGAATGGTTATGTCACTTTTCAACAGCAAAGAGTATCAAGTCAGCTCTGAGTACCTGCCTGATGCAAAATGCTATTAACTTGCACACAACTAGGGCTTCAGCTGTTAATGTGGGGGCACCCCTCTGTTGCTGTGATACTCTCACGGGGTCTCTTTCCCACTGGTACTGATGATTCTTCCTACATCTGCTCAGCCCAAATTAGAAAACACCACAGATGTAATCGGAAAAGAACTCAAACTGATATCAGTTTGGGGTTACCTGAAAATGCCTGGGGGGTGGGGGGATGTCAGCTGTTCTCTAAAAGGAAACATCATAAAGGTGGTGTGAAGGGTACCAGGCTGAAATATAACCAAAACAATCCCAAAGAGGAGGGAGAATGTGAAGGAAAGGAATGATACTGTGTTTATCAAAAGCTAAAATGCAATAATCCTGGTTAGAGTATATGGCCCTCTTTAAAGAAAAATAATACTTAATATCCCTATCCTACAATAAATCAAATGACAGAAAAACTAATGTCACTTATTAGAACATTGAGGTTTACCGTTCAAGTGATTAACTAAGAATCGTTTGTATGATTAAATGCTGGAAAATAATTTGCTTTCACTGTGAACCTATGGAATAGATCTCATTACACAGAAGTGCTGCATATTAGTTGAAGCAAATTAACATTCAAACACTTTCTGGAATGGCTGCTAATCACAAGCTGTTAATTACTGTCATTACATTAGCCTGCTGAGGAGACTAACCAAGGAATCATTCTCATGATCTTTGTATTTGAAAGTGATCTTCACCAATAAAAGCATGTCAGACACACAGAAATTGCAAATTGCCAAATTTGCTGACACAGTCAAAAATTCTGCTGACTATAAGTACCCGTCTAGTGATGGATGCATTCTTGACACAGTTTCAGTGTTTGGACTTAGGAAATAATGAGTAGCAATGTCCTGGCAAGGGAATAGGCAAAGATGAAGGAGCCCTTTGTATCCTTAATTAAGGAAAATAGTAGCAGAACTCATTCACAGATAAGTGACTGTACATAATAATCATGTATTTATTTGAGGGACTGTTATGCTATAGTACTGTAGTGCAATTAGTGTTTCACAAAGTAATTTTAATAAAAGCCAGAGTTACATAATAAATAAAACAACTAATTTTCATGGCAGATTAATTATATACTGTTTTAAAATGTTCATAGCACTAGGCTAAACATATAGAGTCTGATTTTCACAAATGTGTTTGTATGATTGTGTGTACAAAAATGCACTTGCTTCTGTTATTGCGCACACAAATCAGGAAAGTGCATACACAAACAGCAGGAGAGACACACTTTTAAATAGCAGATCAATAGATTATCTATATTGAAGCATGACCCAAACTTCTAATTTACCCCAAGGATTTGATAGGGCAACCTAGAAACATTCTTAGCAGGAGGTGGGAGAGGAAGGGTGAGGCCTTCATTCTGAGAGGTGCAACTCTGAAGATGTGAGCTTTCTTTCCCTCAGAATCTTCTAATGACCTCCCTCCCAACCACTAGGGGGAGAATTCTTCTGATGACCTAGTTACAGCCACTTGAAAGGGTGGATTTACTTCTGTGGCAGAAAACCTCCTGTGTCACTGTAGTGCTTGTTGTGTAGACACACCCCTATAGCTACAACATTACTAGGGCTGGCTCCAGGCCCCAGCACGCCAAGCGTGTGCTTGGGGCGGCATGCCGTGGGGGGTGCTCTGGCGGTTGCCGGGAGGGCGGCAGGCGGCTCCGGTGAACCTCCTGCAGGCGTGCCTGCGGAGGGTCCGCTGGTTCTGCAGCTCCAGTGGAGCATCCACAGGCATGCTTGCGGGAGGTCCACCGGAGCCTCGGGACTGGCGGACCCTCTGCAGGGACTCCTGTGGGAGGTCCACCGGAGCTGCGGGACCTGCAAGCGGCAGAGCACCCCCCACGGCGTGCCACCGTGCTTGGGGTGGCGAAATGGCTAGAGCCGGCCCTGAGCATTACAATGAAAGTACATCAGCAAACCTGCTATAATACATGGCCAGCAGAGAATTTAGACTTAATACATTTTCTCTTTAAAATGTTCATAAGTAGTGCTAGAAATTAAAGTAATTTCAACACACTACTATTCCACAGTAATCCCACATTTTGTAAAACAGTAATTAATTCTTAACAAAAGATGTATTAGCTCAATTTCACTTCCTTTTCACATTTTGAGTTGTCTATGAACAGAAAACTGTTTTCTTGAATGTATTCCAGAGCTTAATTTGTGCCAGTGCTTGCTGAGACACAACCCCAGAGCCTCTTCTGCGAGAGGCACAAGGTGTGACCTTGCACATTTGATGCATGTGATGTCACACTGTACAGAGGATGCTATTTTGAGCCCTTTATAAATAAGGAAGGATATATTCATTATTAGAAATGACTCATGCAATAATTTGCAGGAATAATTCTGAGTTGTTTTTTTGCAAATAGTTTGCAACAAGTATTCAATATTCCAACTGGAGGCATACTGGGAAAGCTAACAGAGAAAGGCTTTGTCAGACCAAAGAAGGGTTATTACTACTCTGTGGTGTGTCTACTATTTTAGAACCTTGGAATGTTGATCATTTGAGGGAAAACTGATTTAGATAGTGGTGCATGCTATAAATGTTTGGGAATTCAAAAACAATTATATTTCAAAGAAACACAATCTCTTGTCTAGTGTTACTGGTAATTTACACATAAGGATGCATATTGGGAACAAACGCTTACAAAAATGCATTTCAAAGGAGGATATGAATTCAGTGAGTCCATCTTCAGTGCAAATGTTTGTGCTGTATTGTTTATGCATTACTTACTGACAAATACAAATTAAGAGCCAAATTCTGCTGTTGGATGTGCTCATGCAGTTCCCATTGTGTCCCTAATTAAACAAACACCATATCTGTTCTGTCATTGATTAGAAGTTTCTTCAAAGAGAGTCTCTGCAATGAATTATCTATTTTCCTGGCTACATGGAAACCTGCTACTTCACCCACACAATGTGCTACAGGATCTAAGGGGAGTTGAGTTTAAGGAGTTGAGAATTGAAGCACATTTTTTTCTGAGAGCTGGAGCAACAGAGAAGTAGTTACTTTCAACTGTTCTCAGTGGAGTAGGGTCAGGTGATATTGCCATAATTTGACACTGCACCCAAACTGCTTTATTATCTAGTCTTTTTCCTTTGTAAGCAATATTCATCCTGGAAAGCTGATGAAATCTGGGGAACCTACATAATGCAATTATATTTAACATCTTGTATTTATGATAATTTTGTTAGATGTTGTAAGTGTTGAGTGTGATATATATCTAAGTCCCAGTTTAGTCCTGATATAAGCAGATGCAACTTAGCACACTGGGTCTAAAGGATTAATTTTTTTTTAATGAAATGTTTATAGAAAGTTCCTTCTGACTTCTGAAAATATATTTTTCTAGAGGAATTGGACTGGATCCTTTGAGGTCCATTGGGCTGTAATTAGAGATGGGAGGAAAATATTTATTGGTTTCTTATGACAAACAACAACATTTTTGTGAAATTTTCTTCCCATCTCTTGGCTTGTTCTAGCTATGAGCCTTCTTTCCACTATTGTTCTTTCTTTTTTATTGATCTATTAATCTGTGCCAAGTACATTGTATCTGGATCCAGGGTGCACTGAAAGATAAATAGAAAATACTAAGCACCAATAAAAAGGAAGGCAAGTGGCTCCAAGGGCAATGTCAGCAACCTCTGTAGCACCTTTTGGGAGGCACAGGAAGGGGAAGATTGGGGGCAGGGAGGGGAGGGGTTGAAGTGGTTTGGGAGATAGAATGCCTTGTTTGTTCTGCAGCAAGGTTTCCTCCTTGTCCTAATGGAGAGAATGGCAGAAGCCTACGAATGATCACATCAAGTTTTCCTCCGTTTGATCTCCTATCACCTGCAGGTATCTCCACTGCAAGTGGTGATCTAGGTCTATATCTGATAGTTCTTTCTGTTGCCAACACATAATGCTATTGTGTAAATGCAGAAAAGTGTAATTAGTATTGCTACCACACTCACCCTACTGTATTAATGTCTATATGAGGACAGACATCTACGCATGAGGTCAGCACTCATATAGTGAAAAAGGTTGGTCAAATATCCCTACCCTTATCTTTCATTTCTATATGGAACCCTCTGCCCTTATAGTCTCACTACCATCGGTATGGCAAGCTTATAAAGAAGGAAAACATACACATACAATTATTTCAGATATTTGCCTAGATTGGGACAGTTCTATTTATCACTGCCAAACTATCAACAACAGATATATGTGAAAGGAGGTTTTCCTTGGAGACTTAGTCTTGCAATGGGATTGATCCTACTCCCAGTCCTTCTGTGTTGCACTGAGCACCTTATAGTCTGACTTCACTTGGTACCCCTCCTCTTCTTCAGCATCAACTACCGCTACAAGGGCTGCTGAGCAACTTGGCCTTTACCCATTTTGTGCACTGAGAAATGACCCCGGTCTTATGTCTGCCTTGACATCTGGGCAGCCCCTCAGCCTGGGATTTATGCCTGGTCTCCATGGCGCCCAATGTTTAGGAGTAGAAACACTTGCTGTCCTGTCCCCTATCCCTCAGGCCCACCCCAAACCTCCATGGAGACCTCCCATCCAATCAAACTGACTTGCATGCCTGTTTTAACAGTAAGGGTTAATCATAGTGGTGCTGTCACTGTGGTCCTGCTTGCCCACCTATATAAGGGGCAGGAGGGAATGAGGAAATTTTCTCTATCTTATTTTCTCCTTCTCTGATTTGCTAAAAGGACCAGGCTGAGTTACCTAGCACCAAAGAAAGAAAAAGAGTCAACTGAACAAAGACTTTTTTTTATTAAAGGGCTCATAATATTGGTAAGATAACCACCAGCGTTCAATGATATTTATATCTCATTAACTTCCTTATGTACCAAATGTTTAATTATCCACATGTTGTGCAGATTAACTAAATTCAAGGGAGAGTTTCAAGATTTTGAAATTTGCAAAATGTGAAGTGTATTTGAATGTGTTAAATGGTTGGATTGCACTGTAATCTCCATTGGAGTAGTCTCCTTTACAGTGTTCATATGCTGAAAGATTGTTTCGTGTTGAGTAGCAGTGAGTTTTCATTCCTCTTTGTTGAATGTAATTTTCACTGTGATGTAATTATCCAGATAGTTTTCCAAAATAAATCTGAACCCACAAAACTGATTAAAGCACTGCTGGCCAGTTCATCGGTTAATACTTTTAGAAAGGTGGGTGACCTTGCCAGGTGGAAGACAGGTGCAGGAGTGCTGAAGAGAGATAAATAAGGGACCTGCTTTCTGCATTCTTTACTCAGACAAAACTCCCTTTGATGGCTTCAGAATTCTGCCTGAGAAAAGAGTTCAGGATCATTTCCAAGATGCTGAACAGAGCAGACTGGGGACTGTGGAGTAAATGGTCAGCAGCAAACACAGACTGCATGCCTTGATCTGCTCAGGGCACTTTCCAAACATACAGATCAATAGCAATTAAAGCAGATTATGAAAAGGCAATAATAGATAGTTAAGTCTTTAGATGATTTAAGCTGGGGTAAAGATGCAGAGCCTGATTCTCCTCCCATTCACATGAGTTTTACACTAGTTTAACTCCACACAACCAGATTCAATTGTTTCCTAGAGCAGCTTTGCACCAGTTTCCTGGTGAAAAATTGCCATACCACCAGTGGAGGATTCTTCTTGTGTACAGAAATCCTCTAATCATTTAGAGCCAGCATAGCGGTTCCCCAGAGCTGTGGTGCCCCAAGTGCTGTAATGGCCACTTTAGTTTGTTGGAAGCTGGCATAGGTTAAAGCAGCTTTCATGATTATTAGAGCTGCAATGGGGAACTTGGCCTGGAGATGAGCTGTCCAGGACTCTGGAGGCACAAAACTAGCCTGAAGAGTCCTTTGCCATCTCTGGGTTTTGCACTGAACAGAGCTTAACCTGGTGACAGAATCTGGCCCAATGACATCAGTGATGTTTAACCTGTATAAGAGAGATCAGAATCAGGCCTGGAGTGTCTCTCAGTGATGGCTGTGTGTTCCAAAGAGGTGGGTAAATGTACATAAAAGATGTAAACCTAAATGATAATATTAATAGCTGCAATGGCTAAGAGCACTATTAAGCTAGACTTACGCATTCCTCTTTGGAAGTAAGAGTAGCAAGCTTTCACATGCATGAATCAGCACAGTCATGCAAAGCCATGTACAAAAGCTAAAAACATAAAGGTTTTCTGCAGCAGCATGGGAATTAGTGAAGCTCTCTCAGCACAGGAATAACGAATGTGCTCAGAGCTCTTGGCTGCAGGGAGAATTCTGGTTCTGGAGTTCTGCTCCCAAGCTGCAGATGCTTGAAGAATGTCACAGGAAGACCTATACAACATGAATTACAATCAACCAGCCAAAGCTGGTTTAAAGCAAAAAAGGCCTGAATAATATTAATATTATCATAGAGTAATAGTGTATTAATAGAAAAAGTATCAGTATAGAGGTTCAGCATCTTGACATGAAGCGTGGGTGACAACCAAGAGAAACTCCTATGGTGAGTTAATAAGAATTTCACAATCTCATACACATGACCCTTGAATGAAAGCTCAGAGTCAAAGATGTCCCTGTAACTAGGAACTCTGGAAACTGAAAGAAAAGAAATAAAGAAGGAAAAAAATGTCACTTGTCCCAATCAATGACTATCTTTTATCAGTGCTTGAGTTGGAGAGGGTAGACATTACAAAAGCTACAAGTCAATGCAAACAGTGCCAGTAAGAGGCCATTAGGAGTCATGTGAGACTGGACATCATGAACACAGATAACTCACGTTCAAAAGACACACACAATTGCAAACCCAAGAGCAGTTTAGGCTACAGTGAAAGCACCAGGCCTACAAAAAGAAAATTGCACCTGATGTTCTAGGAAGTGTAGTACAAGTATTTAGTCACTGCTACAAAATCACACGTAATAGACAATGCGATTGTTACAAAAAGACAATAGGAGGAGGGGGTGGGGGCATGGATGAGAGTTAAATACTCAGGTCACTATAGATCCTTCAAGGATAGGCTTGATGCCTTGAACATTCCAAAGTCACACCGAAAGGGCAGTACACAGTCTGAGCAAGATCCTTGTCCTAAAAGGGTATATGGTGCCCCTGAGCTGGGTTTTGTAAAAACCAGGATTGCTAATTCCTGACAAAGTCATTCACGCCATGTATCATCCAATTTTTAATCCCTGAATATCACAAACAAAGCAGACATAGAATTTCCATCATCCTTAGGTATGGAGATGAGAGGAAGACTTCATTGCCTAGGAAGAAGTTGCAGGTTTCGGTGACCTCATTACTTACGTTTCAAGAGTTGGATGAACCTGGGCAATGATATTTAGAGGCCATGTAAAGGCTTGAGGTATGTTATGCCTGAGCAGGAGAGCAAGCCAAAGGACAACATTTGTTTTTAGAGGACATCCCAATATCTTTGCGCATTTGCAAACTTCTCAAGACCCATTTCTTTACCATGGGAAACTATGTAACCACGTCAATCAATGGCATTTTCTCTGTGGCACCCACTCTCTTTCTCCCCAGATACTTCAACTGCTCTTGGTTTGTCAACAAAAAGCAACCAGCATGCCAGTCACCACCTCTGATGTCTCACAAGCAATTCTTTCTCTCGCTTGCCAAAAGGCTATCACTGAAGAAGAGCTCTGTATAAACTCGAAAGCTTGTCTCTCTCACCAACAGAAACTGGTACAATAAAAGGTCCAACTTGTCTCTCTAAAGGTCGTCACTAATTTTCACACCACCAGCATGCAACATCAGTCCTTGCACTTAATTTTCCACCGTCTGTATCTCCCAGCTGAACTGCTCCATACCACTCCCTGAAACTGTGGTGATAGCATTCACAAGTTCTTTGCTGATCTCTGCTCAGAGGCTCTCCAACAGAGCTTCAGAAGGCTTTTCACAGTCACCATGGCAGTACTCCACTGTGAAACTACCTGCAATAAGAGACTGTCCCCACGTTGCTCTGCTCCAAAAGACACAAGGAACAAATTAAATGTTAGAAGCCAATTGAGGAATAAGTGATCTGAAGAATTTAACCTTTAAACTGAAGATTGCTAATGTGACAGATTTCTGTTACCAATCTGCCTAAGGTGATCAGGCTGAGGTCACAGGATCATTGGGGGAAGGGATGAAGGAGCACACCAAGTGTCTAAATTTTAAAGCTTTATTAATAAAATAATAAAATAACCGCGAAGAATGCAGGGTGTTCCCACATCACTCAGAGGAGGAAAGAAAGCATTAGTACCCCAAGCCCTAACCCACTTTCATACTCACACACACATGATCCGAGGCTGGCCAAGCCTGGGTGTAATGTAAGAAGAAGAGGGGGAGGGGTGGATGGGAGTTCTTGTCCTGAGCCCAGATTGTCCAGGGTCCTCTGTGATCTCCAAATTGCTCCAGCTCTCAGGAGGGTTTTTAAGTTTAAGGTTCCTTTGAGGGTGTTTTGTTCCATGACCTCTGTTCCTGGTGTTCTTAGTATCAGTCCAAACCAGCTTTCTGTGGTCTCCTCAACTTTCCCAAAACACAGTAGCTCCAGGAATGCACAGCTCTGCTTCCCCTCTTCGTTGTCTCACCTTTGTTTTCCATCTCTGCAGCCCTGGTTCAGTGTACTTTTTCTTTTCTCATGTCTGTCTGTGGCTGACTGAGAGATAAATACAGCTGCAGATTTCTCGTCTAGTGCTGTAACCTTGGACTGGGGCCAGCGTAGCGTCTTATCATTGGACTGAGCTAGCTAGCTACAGTGTTGAGTTAATCCGTTCTCTGCTGTCTTCCTCCTTCCACCTTTGGCCTCTTGCAACCTGCAGAGGAATCTTCCATTCCACACTCACACCTTTGACCCTTCCCAAAATGCCTTGTGATGCTTGCACAGCATTAGCAATATACAATGCTGATCTGCCTCCCCCAGGGAAACCCCTTGAGGGAGAGAGCCATTGGGGTGTGACACTGACAGCAAGAATCTCCTCTGGCAGCTGTCTTGCACCTGTTTAGAAATATCACTTACACCACAGTAATGGCATTTTATGAAATTATTTCAAACAGTTTACTGTGCGCCCAACTGTAGCTTTGCCATAAGTAGGAGCGATAGTTGTGCTGACCCCAGAGCAGACCAAGAACCACACTGTGACTCCGAATCACAGTCTACTTTGTGGTTCCCTCATTGCCCCTGGAGGTAGAAATAATCTGTACAGCCTTGTAGCCGGTGCATTAGTGGGTAGATCCAAGGCTCCACTCACATCTCAGCCTAGCTCGTTCACTCCCTGTCTACCTGCAGAGCAGGGGGAGTAATAATGTCAAGTTCTTATGTAGCACTTTTGCTCAGAAGGTCTCAAAGTGCTTTACAAAGCAGGTCAGTGTCATTATCCCCATTTTACAGATGGAGAACAGAGGCACTTAGAGAAGAAGTGACTTGACCAAGTTCACCCAGCAGCTTAGTGGCAGAGCTGGAAATCAGACCCATATCCTCATGAGTCCTAATCCAGTACCCAGTCTACAATCTATAGTAGAGTAGAGGAGTGGTGCTGCACTGGCTTCTCTCTCCACCCCCCCTATGCCTCTACCTGCAATACAGGTCACCAGCATAAGGAAGTCAGGGAGTGGTTTATGTTGTCTTATTCCCATTCATGGGGAAGTAGAATAATTTAGAGTCTCACTAAGTATAAGCAAAATCCATATACTAGAGACTAGGGGGATATATTCAAACTGGCATTAACAATACAAGCCCACTGATAAAAAGGAGGTTGCACTGCTTAGACTGAGCTAAATTTAGTCTGAGGTTTCTCATTTACCTCTCCCATCCCAAATAATTCCAATCACTTAGTATTTTCCACTCTTCTCATTACAATGTGAAATTACTTTATGTATTTATATCACTTTACTGTTGGAAAATGTTTGTGCTGCCCCTTCTGTCTTGTATTACACGCTTGCAGTATCGAGCAGGTAAATATTTTATAGTGGAAGCCGTATTTATCTCGGTGATTGTGTGCTGTTGGAATGTTTATCTTTGCTGCCTGGCCATTGCAAAGCTACTTGAAATGATTCATGGGTCTGACAGATGTCTGGTACAGCTGGATGTGTCCTTGATTATCCCAAAAGTCTGGACAACATGTCATTCACCATTGCCCAAATTATCTCTGTATTGACTGCGGAACCTTCTCTGACAGTACTGTAATGGCTAATTACCTAGGATACCTTTGGTACTTACTTTATAATGGTTTAGAAGGGTAAAAGAGAGAGAGAGAGAGAGAGAGGAAAAACACACCAATACAAGCAGTACTCTATGCTTTCAAAAGAATACATGGCTTAGTCTGTTCAGGGATATGCTGTGTATGCTAATGAAATCCAGGCCCTCTGTTTAAAATGGATAGATTTCCAGCAAAATAAAGAGGAAATAAAATGTAAAGAGGCTTGACAATGATAAATCATGGATGATAGAAGGAGCTATTATCTGGGAGAGAATTGTATGTACAACATATTTGAAAAAAAGGACAATGAGCAGCCATGTGCCTGCTTTATATGTTGCTGGAAAAACTACATGTCCTGTTTAGCAAATAACAAAGAGAATGTATGGGGGGGGGGAGATTTCTAAATATTAGTATCTTATAAAGCTGTCTACAAGAATAAGGGTTGAAAGCAGAGGTTTCATTTCCCCCCACAATGCCATAAATTAGCACGTTTTGACAAACATGTCCACATATTAGGAAAAGGTGAAGGAAGAGCGGATACAAAATCCCATTTTGACTTTTAGTGAATGTGATGAGTTCCCAAGGGGGCAGACAAAGCATAGTAAGAGGAGCTTTTTCCACAAAGAATACAGTAATTTGCCACATTCTGTCAAAGCTGCATTTGAATGTCGCTCTTGTCTTAATTATGAGACTCACAAAGCTATTTGCTGTTATTCTGGATTACCTCCACCTTTATTTCTCTGATGAAAGAAGATACTCTTTCCATCCCACCAAGCACTGCAGACCGTATTACTGATGGTGTGTCGGCCAACACAGGAAGTATAAAGGGCTTTGGAGTTCTTGCTGACATGAAAGGAACTGCACACAAAGGCTGAAAGGGAAGCGACATGTATCCCAGATTGTCTGGAGAGGTACTAATAAGGGAGACATATTTTTGTTTGATGATTGTTGAGGGAAACTTTATGTATGCGTATAAGCAAGATTTGCTTTGCATGCATAGAGGTTCTTAATGACAAATAAAAAGTTATAGCAAACGTCTTTGATTTTTCTGTTTATCTTTCTTCATTGGGCAGGATGGTTCCAGATTGGAACAACAGATGTCACTGCTCTTCCCCTGGATTTTGGGACGTTCAGATACAGATTAAGATTCAAGGTGAAATCCTGGCCTCATTAAAGTGGCAAAACTCATACTGACTCCAGTGGAACTGAGAGTTCACCCCATCCTAATTTTCCAACTCAGGGCTCACTTTATAGTGGGCTGAACTCAGAACACTGAATCGAAATGTCCTTGTACTATGGGAAATTTTTTGTTCAGAATCCATTAAAGATCCGGATTTGGTTCATCTTGCATCTTTTAATTATTGCTGTTACCTTCTATATAGAAATAATGTAAGCAATGTACTGAATTACTGACCAGAAAATCTGAATTATACATAAGGGGAAAATATGGATAATTTATTTTCTTGGTGATGAATACAGAGCTGAACAAATAAATAATGGCAAATAAAATATTCTCATATTTTTGCCTTTTTTCTTGTTTGTCAATTTGTTCCTTGCTTGTCTGCTGAGAGATTGTGATTTTTTGCAAATGTATCTGTTATTTGAAGTTATTAACTGAAAACATTGTGACTCAGGCCTCTACATAGCAGAGTAAAGGGCATTAAGTGGTAACATAAACTAGGTACCCTTTAGTTCATGCTAGCAGGGTCTACATGAAACATTTCATGTTAGCATGTTACAAATCACACCCGTCTAATGTGCTGTGTATCAGTGCTGTATAGACAAGCCCTGATTCTCTAGTTTTTGAGGAAGTAATACTGCAAATATTAGCTGTAGATCTATTCTACCTGGATTTCAGTAAGGCATTTGATATGAGTTCTATATGAGAAATTATTAGTTAAACTGGAGATGATGGAGAGTAATATGAAACTTGAAAAGTGGGTAAGGAACTGGTTAAAGGGGAGACTACAGTGGGTCATGATGAAAGGTGAACTACAGGGTGGAGGGAGGTTACTAGTGGAGTTGCTCGGGGATCAGTCTTGGGACCAATTTTATTTAACATTTTTATTACTAACCTTGGCACAAGAAGTGGGAGTGCACTAATAAAATTTGTGGGTGACAAAATTGGGAGATATTGACACTACCGAGGAGGACTGGAATATCATGCAAGAAAATCTGGATGACCTTGTAAACTGGAGTGATAGAAATGGGATGCAATTTAATAGTGCAGAGTCATACATTTAGGGACTAACAAGAATTTTTGCTTTAAGCTGGGCACTTATCAGTTGGAAGCGACACAGAAGGAGAAAGACCTGGGCGTATTGGTTGATCACACAATGACTATGAGCAGTCAATGTGATGCCACCATGAAAAAGACTAATGCAATCCTAGGATGTATCAGGCGAGGTATTTCCAGTACAGACAGGGAAGTGTTAGTACCATCATACAAGGTACTCTTGAGACCTCATCTGGAATACTGTGTGCAATTCTGGTCTCACATATTTAAGAACTATCAATTCAAACTGGAACAGGTGCAGAAAAGGGCTACTAGGATGATCCGAGGAATGGAAAATCTACCTTATGAGAGGAGACAAAGAGCTTGGCTTGTTTAGCTTAACCAAAAGATGGCTGAGGGGAGATATGATTGCTCTCTATAAATATATCAGAGGGATAAATACCAGGGAGGGAAAGGAGTTATTTAGTGCCAATGTGGACACAAGAACAAATGGATATAAACTTGCCATCAATCCGGTTCCGTGGATTTGGTGGCTTGCCTGCAGGAGGTCCGCCGGTCTCGCGGCTTTGCGTACCTGCCGTCAAATTGCCACCAAATCTGTGGGACTGGTGGACCTTCCTCAGGCAAGTTGCTGAAGGCAGCCTGCCTGCTGCTCTCACAGGGACCAGCAGGGCACCTCCGCGGCTTGCTGCTCCAGGCACATGCTTGGTGCGCTGGTGCCTGGAGCTGCAGCTGGGTGCAGATGGTATAATGAGACTGCCTGCAATGGCATGTGGCCTTCAGCAACTGCCAGTAGCAAAAATCTCCAATGGCCGGAGACCAGACACTAGCTGGGGAGGGCTCTGAGTTACTACAGAGAAGTCTTTCCCAGGTATCTGCCTGGTGGGTCTTGCCCACAAACTCAGGTCTAACTGATCACCGTATTTGGGGTTGGGAATGAATTTCCCCCCGGTAGATTGACAGAGACTCTGGGAGGGGTTTCACCTTCCTCTGCAGGATGAGGTATGGGTCACTTGCAGGTTTAAACTAGTGTAAATGGTGAATTCTCTGTAACTTGAAGTCTTTAAACCATGATTTGAGAACTTCAGTAACTCAGCCAGAGGTTAGGGGTCTATCACTGGAGTTGGTGGGTGAGGGTCTGTGTCCTGCAATGTGCAGGAGGTCAGACTAGATGATCATGATGATCCTTCTGATCTTAAAGTCTACGAGTCTATTTGAAATTCAAGTAGTATTGGTTCATTTTGACTGCGTACAGGGTCACATGGTATTATTTCTGTTCTCTGATTGGTTGATTATAACTCTTAGAATTAAGGTCCTGGTGTCAGGACCGGTTCCAGGCACCAGCGAAGAAAGCAGGTGCTTGGAGTGGCCAATGGAGAGGCGTGGCACGTCCAGCTCTTCGGCAGCAATTCGGCGGCGGGTCCCTGGGTCCCTCTTGAAGCGAAGGACCTGCTGACGAATTGCTGCTGAAGAATGAAGCAGCGCAGTAAAGCTGCCGCCGAAGTGCTGCCAATCGCGGCTTTATCTTTTTTTTTCCCTTCGCTTTGCCACTTGGGGTGGCAAAAAAGCTGGAGCTGGCCCTGCCTGGTGTTAGTACTTGAATTTCAAATTCAAGATTTCCTTGCTGTAATTCCTCACTAATAGTCCCTTAAAATTAATTCTTTCCACAAATATTTCTGTTAGTGAATTTGTCTGCTAGAATATTTACAGAAAGTAAAGACAAAAGGGAATTCACAATTTGTATTGCAGCGGATAATTGCAAAAAAAAAAATTGAGTCTTTTCTCAGCTCTAGCTGTGCTATGCTTCTAGAACTTCAAAAAGGCAGCATGTCCAAAACCACATTACTTCATACTAGAGGTGAGCCAATATTGGAACATTTTATCCAATCCCGTTGCTCAAACTTTGATGGTTCAGATAAAATGGAAAACATCCCCTGGTTTTTGTTTTGTAAAACTAAATCCTGACTGATAAGGTTCTGCAAAACCGAAATCATACAGGTACCTATTATGGACAAAAACAAACAATCAGATTATTCAGCTGGTATAAATTGATGTAGCTTCATTGACTTCAGTGCCACTATGCTGATTTACACCACCTAAGGATCTGCACCCCCATATATATGTGAAACTAAACAACCCATTAAAAAGGCTTGACTGGAAAAATCTGCAACCATCTACAAATCACCACTTGTTTTGGTTTACTTTTACTAAACTAAAAATTTAATCAGTGATTTAGTCCCTCTACTAAATATCAGGCAATGGGCATCTAGTGTGCCCACTAACATAGAATTTGGGAAGAAGTCAATAGAAGAGCTGCACTTCCTTTGAAACAACCCAGATTGTGTTTTACCCACAGGAGCAAATCCCCACAGAGTGTTGGGTGCAGGCTTATTCCACGCTTTTCCAGAGATGAGGGAGCCAGCTGGTATCTCCCTAAGAGTGGGTGGAGCTAGTCTGAGAAGATATGAAGAAGGCTGATTCAGCAGCTGTTCCAGGCAGCTTCAGTCAGCAGGTAGCCCCAGATGCAATTTAAAGCTGCTGATTTCCAGAAGTGAATCCCCTCTTTGTCATCACTACCCCACATTGAAGGGGGTGAATCTGACCAAAAACCTCATTTGCAAAGTGCTGTACAAATCTCTCTTAGAATATGTCTGCACTGTGTTTTAAAACCTGTGGCAGTGAGTCTCAGAGCCCAGGTCTACAGACTTGGGCTCGTGCTATAGTGCAAAAAATAGCACTGTAGACCTCGCGGCTCAAGGGTGGAGGCCAGACTCTGAAGCCCGGGGAGTGGGGTAGTAGTGAGTTTCAAAAAGTAATATAGACATATCCTAAGTAAAGAAGAAGGCCCACAATAAAGTAATGATGAGGAAAGAGAGATTTTTTTCCTTCTCACAGTGAGTTGCCTGCAGCATGGGAGTAGATTTTAAAGATGGAGGGGTATTAAATATGTAATTGAAAACTGTCAGGTCAGAATAAAGTGGCGAATGAAAATCCAAGGACTCCTCAGTCTCTTCCGCTGGAAACTTAGCGTCTCTCATATCATGTACTTTTTTCAAGTTGAGTAGGCAGCAAAGAGACTAATTTTAGATGCCGGCTTCAGCTGGGAAATGAATAGTGGTGGCTGATTTTGTTTAAAACACAAAACCCTGAAAAATGATATGTGGCATGTGATTTTGGGCCCTCGAGTATTGTAATGACCCCAATATCAGATTTGTGTTCCATGATTGCATTCAAGCATTCAGATTGGATAGTCATATGGTTGACTTCCTGATTTGGGTGCATAAGTGCTATTTGCATGCAACAATTTGACACCTGGACCTGACTCCAGCAAGCTGATCTATATAGTGGATACTTAAAGTTGCTTGCATGCCTGAGGCCTTGGATGGGCAAACTTAGAGGCTATTTTAGAAAATCTGATACCGAATGGCTGTCTATAATCCTACATACAAATTTCAAACTTAAAAAAAATAGTCTCTTGGATTATGTTTTTTACATTAGGACCTGACCCTGCAGCTGCATCAAATGTTGTACTCTCATTGACTAAAATGGGAGTTTTCACATGGAATAGCTATTGAATTGGCTCTGTTGTGCCTTTAGCGTGTGTATGGGCAGCACATTGTTGGGTTGCCCCAGGAGGAGACTGGGAAGCAGACTGGAGTCAGACTTACAGTATCTCTCCTGGTAATCCCTCAGGGTGCGTGTGTGTGTGTGGAATGTACCCTGTGACAGCACTGTACCTGGTGTAGCCCCGGGGATGCTATCACAGCTACTTAGGCTAGCGGGGGGTGGGTGAAACAGAGGCCAGGCCCTAGCTATACTCACCCTTCCCACCAACTCTTGGCCACATGTGGGATAGGGGGCAGAGTAGCCCCATGGAGGATGCTCTCCCCACCACACCAATACTCCCTTACTCTGGGCCTAAATAACTGCTTATATTTAGAGTGGATTTTGTTTTTAAATCCCAGGCCACATGAGGTTGAAGAGGCATTTTGTAGAATACATCAAACAAGTTACCCAAGAAATACACCTAAAATGCTATTCTTTGCATTGAATGAACTGCTGATAAATTTGTTATACCAATAAAAACTAGCAAGATCTTAAAGGGGACAAGACATTTGTCACATTTATTGTAAATACCATAATGAAATAAAAGATAACAGCAAACAATGTTGTTTGGTTACTTATTCCTATGATTATATATATATCCATTCACACAATCATTCATACAAGTTCTGTGTAGATATTATAGTTACCAGCCTAAAGTTGCTTGTGACAGAATACTGGCCAGGTACTCTGTACACAAGAGTGGAGCCGAGTCCGGGTCAGGTGCACCTGATGCTCCTGGAGGCTGGCAGCAGAACCATAGACTTAAAGTCCTCAGTCTTCAGAGTCCAGCTTTATAGGGATTTTTCCCTATGTTAGTTCATGGGAGTTGCTTCATTCTGCTGTTGTTAAATTAATCAGCAGGTGGCTGGCTCCATGTTGGCAGCAGAATGTTACCCAAAGTCTCTTATCTCACCCTTCTTTTTTACAGGCTTTTAGTTTGGATTCAAAGTCTATAGGTCTTGCTGTGTCACGCTGCCTTTGGGTTTGGATTGATCACCCGTCAATTGCAGGCGTGACTTTCAGCCTTGAACCTGGCTTTGATCTTCCTTCTGTTGTTCTTTTGTCCTTTTCTTTTTAGGGTGGATGCTTTTTACTTTGTTTCACTGTTGTCTAGGTCTTCAGCCGTTGGTAGTTGAACTTCACCTCATCAGGACAGGCTGGGGCTGGAGGTTGATTTTATCATCCATACATGCCTCATTCACACATCTAAACTAACTAATAAGATTACAGCAGGGTTTGCAAAAATGAAGGTTGGAGGAAGCTTTTACAAAATGGAGTGAGCGTTTTAAAATGGGGTTTGAATTACAATATGGCAAACAGTGAACAGAAGTTACAATGCAGGCAAGTGTAGTGAATGGTGAACAGAAGTTACATTAATAAAGTGAACAATTAAAAACAATTTCATTTATCAGTTCTACAAATTTTTAGGACAACATTTTCAAAGTGACTAGTGATTTTGGGTGCCCTATCTGATACTCTTTAGAGAGGCCTGATTTTCAGAGGCCAGGTCCTCAGAGCTTTCTAAAAAATCAGACCTCTGAGGAATCTCAAATTGGGTACCCAAAAATTGAGGTAGCCAGCCATTAGTCACTTGAAAACCTTGGCCAAACTGAGCAGGATAGTATATAGTTCACATACCCTAATGAAATATTATCTATATATTTAAATGATAGCAAATAATCTTCTAAATAATCATAGTCTCCAATTAATTTGTAGAAAAACAATTATTTTCCCAAGAAGCTATTAAAAGTTAACTACCCCTTCCTCCCACTCATTAGGATGCTCAGATTACAGTTAAGAATAGCGAACCATAACCCTGTAGTCACTGGGATTTGAGAATTCTAACTAAAGTAACCTTCTACATGAAAGAAATTTCTGAAAGATCCATGGCTTAGTTTTGGATAATCTATCTGTGTCAGTAGGCATTTAGGGTCTGGTCCAGTCAGTCTTTCCATTGACTTCAGCTTGGTTTGGATCAGGCTGTTCTTCCACACTTGTCACCCTGGTATACAAGTGGGCTATTGCTTCTGTCCCAAAGATGCTCTGAAAGTATCACATTCTGTACAGAATCTACTAAAACCCTATTTAAAACTCTGAACACTTTTTCTTATGGGGGAAGGGAGAGGAGAGTATAGTCAGCAAAGGTTTGCAAGAAAGGAGTAGCCTCTTCACCATGGTTCCTGTTTCACAGGCAATTACTGTGAAGTAATTCCATGAAATTTATTTTATGCTTCCTTTAGAAAAGATGCAGTAAGTAAACGGCAGAGTACAGTCTACAAATGAATTCAGAAATGTTAATTTTAATCATAACTTCCTTTACGCTGCACAAAATGTCCTATTCATCTAGGGCTTAAAGTTTCATTAGGATTTTAATTTAATACCTTATATTGGGTACTTGGCAGGAGCCAAAAGAACTATGCAGTTTGCAGCTGAGTAAATGGAACACTGCTTGGATTTAAATGTTGATAAATGCGTGGCTTTTGCGGCTTCCCCTTGTTGCATTCTGTATTGCTGTGTGCTGTATGTAAGCTATATTATATACAAAGAGTTCCATTCAGATGGATAGCAAATCAGGTTTTGCTTACCCCAGTAATTTAGATTTATTTTCCTGTTTGCTTTTGAAAGCTTTCATGCACACTTGAAAATAGCTATAAATACCTTAGTCAATTTGGGGAAAATACTTAAAGATCCACTTATGTCTCAGTATTAGAATCTCTGTCTAGGTCATTGCAACATTCTTAAAAGCTGCCACACATATTTAGAATTCTCATGATTAAAAGTTGCAGATATATTTATAAACTTCACCATATGATATTTTCCAATAGTGCAAACCACCTTTACAGCTATGGTAACAATTTAAAAACAGTAAAGAAATGGAATAATAAGCGTGCTTATTTCTCTAACAATGAAAGAAAGCAAAAAAGTACATCAAATCCCTAAGTAAACAATCAAAAAAGACCTTTAAATAACTCAACTTTCTACTGTATTTTATTATCCTTTCCTAGTTTTATTGCATTATCTACCATAGAAATGCAGGGAGATTTGTAAAACACTATAGCATTTAAGTCATTACATTTTATAGCTATTTTCTAATGTGGATTTGATTTTTTATGAGCAGAAAAAGAATCTAATTTGCATTAGTGACTGTAACTAGAGAAATTTAACACCTGGCATCATGTACCAGAAACTGAATATTAGCTATTTGGGTGCAAAAAGCTACTTTCATACCTTCAAGGGGGATTTTTCATTTATTTATGCTGTGCTCTCCTGTTTATCATTACAAAACTGTTCTCACATCATGATGGAAGAAAAACTCAGGGTTACAAAGATACTGACAAAAGGAGTTTGGAGCAACTGCAGCAAAGTGAATCATTTAGACATTAAGGAATGTGCAAACCCGGGGAAAAATCTCCAATGAGATATAAAATTAGAACAGCAGCAATCTGAATTCGATTGCTTTCTACAAGCCCTTTATTGTATTTATTTAATTTTTTGTAGATGGCATTGTTTTGTTGGGGCAATGTATTCAATCAAAATTAAACCTCTGGCAAAAGAACATAGGTGATATGAAAGAGGACCACGTTTTTACATGAACAATCCATATGTTTGTGAAGTGTAGAAAATTTGGTGCTGTAAAATAGGCAAAGCTGATATCAAATGATATGGGAAGTGACACTTTACATAGCCAGCTACAATTAACACATTGATGGCATTTTGCTGGGCTCCTTGCAGTGATAATGCTGTTGTCAAATGTGTTTAGTGCACCAAATCTCCTGGAGCCTTCAGATAGGCAGCAAGCTTTTGACAGATTGAAGGTTCGGAGATAGGCTATCATGACAGATGGAAACTGGCACCGATGTTCAGCTTTCGCCGATCACAGGGGACCTGCCCCCCTTATTCTTCAGGGCTCAGCTCTGCAACCTTCCCCCTTCTGATGAAAGCAGGGGATGGCATTGTTAAATAGTGCATCTGTGAGAGTTAGACTACTCTGATGAAAGCATAAGGCAGACGCTCTGTGAAGCAAAAGACAGCCTCTGCTCTAACTGCATTTTAGATAGACTTGAGGAAGACTCCAGGGAGCTGGGATAAAACTTTGGTAAATTTCAGACGAAAAAGAAAAAGCCCACTTTGACCATTAAATGTTAGTTCTTATAGATCTATAAACACAGGCTAAAGAAATCCATACATGTTAGCTACTGCAAACTATTTCTTAAGGGTCTCAAGTAATGTCTATTTTTATTATTGTTTTGATCATTTACTGTAAATTGGTTTATAAAAAACTGTACATTTCAGAGCTCCATCCAAAAAGCAGATCCAAATGGAAGTTAGATGGAGAAGAGTCTGTTTTGCTATATGAACATGCAGTTTGTTCAGAAGCTAATTCAATTATTAGAAGAAGCTGTTCTTGCAACTGGTCTGGATTCTTGGATACAGTGTGTTATTGAGCTTTACACAGCTGGGCATAAACAGGCAGATAATACAGTTAATTAACCTTTCACCCCCCACACCTTTTGATGAAAGAGCATTAGTCATTCTACTTCATCAGTCCCAGTATATTTCAGAGGCATTTGTTCGGGCTATATTTGTTCCTTTCTATCCCTGACAAATTCCTATTTGATTTTTTTTAAACTGGGTTGTAGCATCTTCTTTCTTTGCTGTCTTAATCTTCAATTCCGCTCTCACTGATGCAGCATTGGGAGCAGCATACTGCAGCCCATTTGAGGTATGATAATCAGCTGATTAGCTAGTGAAGTCGTTTTCCCTATGGCTCTTTTGTGTGCAAAATCCTCACACTCAATTGACATGTGGACATCATAAAGCTGATGAAATGCAATTGTAATGAACAAGAGGGAGAGGCATCTGCAGCAATGGAAATGAAGGACCCTTCCCTCTCGACATGCTAATTCAGAAAATCTGCTCTTAACTTGTACTCCCTCTGGATTCCAAATGATGTGAATCTCCATGAATGCATATTCAAACTAGGTATTAGCCTCAGTAGCAAGTGAAATTCAAGCCTGGATGGACCAATTCTAATTTCAAGACAGATTATACTGCATCAAACGTAGTAATGATCTGACAGTTCATTTGTGACGAGAGTCCTACAGTCAAGGTTTAATGCATGGACAGACGCAGGTGTGCAGCTAGCACCAGCAAAATCTTTCAGACAGACCAAAGGCTGCTGTCAAATTATCCCAGTTAAAAAACCTGATACATGAAGAAAGGTGAAACACATTTAAGAAATTAATGCCTTCATATTTAAAACATATTCTGACAACGCTTCACTAGCTGCACGCTAGTTATAGCGTCACATTTGCAGAGCTATACAGTGCTTAGGGTTAAACTGAAGTTTCCACTGTGAACCCCAACATCCAGAGATCAATATAAATTTTCTTCTGGATGAAATTGGATAACAACGTCACAGGGTGTTTTAAAATTTTTATTGATGCTGTTGATATTCTAGATAAATCGCTTTGCCATTTGTTATATACACAAGCAAAAACCATGGTCCCCGGCCTGTAATTGGCTATATGCATGCAGATCCCTGTGACCCTGGGCACCAGAGGGTATGTCTACACACCACATTAAGGTCAGACCTGTATGACCCATGCTGTAGACTTGGTAGTTCCAAGCCTGAACTTCAGTTGCACTGAAGTCTGGGCCTCAGAAGTGTACTGACGCACCCATACCGCACTTCACAGACCCAGTCACACCCTCAGCTTCTGTGAGTGTATACTATCATATCCCAGGGCTCTTAGTATCCTCACCGGTGGAAGCCACTCAAGGGTTTGTTTCATAATCAGTTGAGGGAGAACTTGTCTGTCCATCCCATGAGAGTTGATTGGAAGCTTTTTGAGTGATTTTTAGCCCACCAACACATCCAGTAGAGCCCCATTGTGTTCACAGGCTTCCGACAGTGGGAGCCATCAATATGGATCCCAACTCCATGGAAGAACCTCTCCATCTCATGCTGTCAGTCATATTTTAGGGAACAAGGTGGATCATCTGGGAAACACTGGTGGACATCTTTGCAGAAGTTTTTCAACTGCCGAAGGCAACTCACAGAGGGGGGGGACACCAACATCCAGCCGCAACTCAGCTGATGCTGTTCAAGCCTATTGCCTTAGCCAGAGATTCCTCCTGTATAGACCAGTGCTTTAGGAGCAGGGCCACAGGCAAAGATGGGTGGGATCACACTGTCATGAGGACTTGGTATGACCAACAGTGGGTCAGGACTTTCACTTGAAAAGCAGACATTTCTGGAGGTTTGTGATCAGCTTGCCCCAATACTCCAGTATCAGGACATCTACAGAGGAAGGCCATTCCAGTCGAAAAGCAGGTTGCTATAACCATCTGGAAGCTGGCTACTCCACACTGCTATAGGTCCGTGGGTAACTAGTATGGAGTTGGCAAATCAACTGTAGGAGTGGCTGTGGCAGAGGTTTGTGAGGCGCTCAGGACCGTGATATACCCCAGGGGGTGGGCATTACAAATATTCCTGAAATTATTGCTGGCTTCAAGAGATTGGGCTTTACAAACTATGCCGCGGCCTCTGATGGGAATCATGTGCCTATAGTTTGGCCTGTGCATGGAGCACATGAGTACATAAGGTATGTCTGCATTGTTATGCAGGCCCAGGTTGATACAGAGGCACATTCATGGACGCTAATGTGGGATGCACTAGCAGGGTACATGATGCATGGGTGTTCCAGATATTGGGATTTACCTTCATGGACAAGCTGGAACATTTATTCCCATTGAATTACATTGTTAGAAATGGAGTCACTGTTCCCACTGTTATTCTAGGGGATCCCACCTACCCTGTTGCCATGGCTTATGAAACCGTACCTTGATTTCAGAGAATCTGACAAAAGATTCAACCACACACTCAGTAACCATAGGATGGTGGTGGAAAGTGTATTTGGTAGATTGAAATCCTGTTGGATCTGCCTTCAAAACCACTTGGATGCCAGTATCATCCAGTGCAGCCCACATTGTAGCGGTCTGCTGTATTCTGCATAGTGTCTGTGAGGACAAGGGGGAACCATTTTGTCAGGAGTGGACTCAGAACACTGCTAGATTTTTAAACATATATACACAGCCAGACAGTTCATCTGTCATGACTGGTGCTGGATCCACATGTGCAATGGAAACCAGGGAAGCTTGGTGCACTCACATAATGGGTTTGCATGGTTACATGTATGAGGGGGAATAAAATGATATTTGATGTTGTGCTCTGTATGGATATGGGGCAGCTGTGGGAAAATTTTTGTAAATGTGTTGCTATTAGATATTGTGAATTTTGTAAACACTTTTATGAAATGAATGGAGATCTGGTGTTGCGCATGTTATCAATACTGGCCATGTATTGCAATTCACAGTTTATGGATTACTGTGACAACAGTTTGTAAATTTTTTATTGTGAAAGTTAATGAATGTCCTCATATGCCCATTCTCAGTAAAGTTTGTGCCATTTTTAACATTAGGTATAATAAAACTTGCTATTATAGCCTTGTGTGCAAATTCAACACCATTTTACACAGGTATTTACATACCAAAGTAAGAACCAAAAAGACAGACAAGCTGCCATCAAAGCATACAGCGTAACAAACAGACTCAGTGCTAAAACAGTCAAATGACATATGCAACCATTCCTGGGTGTCCCCTGTCCCTCTGTTCTCCTTGGCCTTTCTGGTGCATTTTGCACACGTGCATAGTGACTGGACTGGAGTGGATGAATGCACAGGGTATGTTTGTCCATTCCATGTGCTAATGTTCATTGTCTATGCCACGCTCTAACCTTCCTTCTCCCTTTATTTGTCCAAAGGATGCATAGTTTGCAGAGATGACAATGCAGAGGGGACTTGGAACATGGTGCAGGATCTGAAGGTGGCACTGGAGCCAGCAGGGTGGTAGCCATGAGCACAAGTGCTCGAACAGCTTCTTCTGCTGCAATCTCCTTTCTGCCTTTAACCTTGGTCACGATCCATGAATCTGTCCACCAATTTCTCTGCATGCTGTGCAGCCTGTCTCTCTCTTTCCACCCTTCTTGCATCCTTATCGTTTATCTGCTCCCTGTGGTCCTTCTGGAACTCTATCTGCTGATTCATTTTAGCTAGCACCTCTCCCATCAGCTCATCTAGGACCCTTTCTCTTTGCTTGCAGTAGGTTGGTCTGCACTCCCAAGCTCCTGGTACTGTGTGGATGCACCGTGGTGGTAGAAGGGCTTTGACAGACGAAAGAGTGAGCACATTGTCTGATTGTGATAATAAATTACATTTCCCCACTCTGTGAAAAGGGCCACTTTAATTCAAGGTCAAAAGATTAAATTTTTATCAGTGGCCTGTATTTCAATCCCACAAAAAACACAAGCCACTTCAGACATCCTTTGGAGCAGCACTGAAAGCCATCACACATTATGGCAAGACAAAATACAAAATTAAATTGAAATTATTTCTTTATCCTCTTCATTTTTTCTAGTGTGGCGGTGGAGAAACTTATGAGTTATCTAGCTTCTAGCTATGCTTTTTTAATCCTGTCAAGCAGGGCAAGCTCTGAAGAACATTGATATGCAGGAGGTCCCTGAGTCGAAGCATGAACTTCTGTTCCAGGCCAGTGGAGGACAGCCATCCATATACGCTAAGGAGATATTTAGGTATCTAGCAACTGACCAGCACATCTTGGACTGGAGGGGGCTTGTGACTCTAATCTTGCCCCAGAGTGTAGCCAAGTGTCTGGAATACCTATTCCAGGAGAAGTTCACTTTCATTGCCTGCCAGCAATGGGTGAAAATTCGGTGTAAAACCAACAGGATGCTGGTTTAGCACAGAGATGTGGTACACCTCCTTACAAGCACCCTACATCAATGCACGGACCTGACTGACTGCCCTGAGGACTCCTAAAGCAGCCAGACAGCCATCTCCACTGTAACGTGGACCCCTATATTAAAACCAGCAATGGACCAAATACACATTCCAGTTTTGCTTGCACTCATAACAGGCAGGTTTTATGGGACTCAGTTTACAGTGGTCCAGAACACTCAGGGCATGGTCAATTTACAAGATGTGCTGTGTTAGATGGGCTATTGACTGAGCACCCCAACCCAACTTACAACAACCAGTGATTACCTAATAAAAATGTCATGATAACTGCTTACGTGTTTCCCCTTTTTTGTGGTGTCCATTTTGAATATGATGTGGTCAGGGGGCTAAAGAGGGATGCCCTGAATGAAAGCACACCACATCCCAGCTTAAATTAACAGCTTTAATTAACAGCCGCCCAGCTGGAGCCAGATGTGCTGCTCGACAGGAGCACACAACCCCGCCATCCAGAGTGGTGGTGCGACTGCGGGGGTGTGGCTGGGGGTTGGCCTCCCTAGCTAGGAGCTCAAGGGCCAGGCAGGATGGTCTCATAGGCCAGATGTGGCCTGTGGGCCATAGTTTGCCCACCTGTGGTCTAGAAGTCCAGATTGGGCCCACGGTCCAACTGACTACCACTGGACTATAACATTCAAATCACAATAACATTTAAAACTTAAGAAATGCTTTTCATCCATAGATATTAAAGCACTTTCCAATGGCAGGTAAGCATTGTTATCCCCCTTTCTAAAAAGGGGGAAGTCGGAGCACAGAGAGGTTAAATGACTTGCCAAATGTTATTGCAAAGCCAGAAATAGAATCTTGCTTCCTGACTCCCAGGTTGTTTCCCTTTTCACTGGACCACCCTGTCTCTTTCCTGAGCATGTTACCGAATTATACAATACTACACAGAAACAACTTCCTAGAACAGATGGCCCATGAGACCTTCCTGCCCGGCCCTTGAGCTCCCCCTGGCCCCTCCCCCACTGTCCCCCCTCCCCTGCAGCCACGCCACCAGCGCTCTGGGAGGTGGGGTTGCGCACTTCTGGCGAGACAGCAGGGGGCGGTTGGATGGGGCAGAAGTTCTGGGGGGGTGGTCAGAGGACAGGAGTGGGATAAGCATGAGAATCCCGGGGGGGCCTGTCAGGGTGGGGGCGTGGACAGGGGTTGGGGATGGTGAATGGGGGGGTTAGATAGGCGTGGGGTTCCGGGAGGCCTGTCAAGGGGCGGTGGTGTCGATAGGAGTCAGAGCAGTCAGGGGGCTGGGATCGGGGGGGCTGGATAGGCAGTGGGGTCCCTGGGCAGTTAGAGGCAGGGGGTCCCAGGAGGGGGCGGTTAGGGGACAAGGAGCAGGGGGCGGTTGGATGGGTCGGGGGATCTGAGGGGGGCAGTCAGGGGGCAGGAAGTGGGAGGAGGCGGGGGCCAGGCTGTTTGGGGGTCACAGCCTTCCCTACCCAGCCCTCAATACAGTTTTTGCATCCCCACTGTGGCCATCGGGCCAAACAGTTTGCCCACCCCTGTCTTAGAACATTTTAGGAAAACTATGTTTTTGTATGAGAGCTAGTTAGTTCTTGAATGCCAAAACCAGTGATACTAATATTACACAACTGTTTTAATTGTTTCATACTTCCTAATGTCAGATTCTGAAGTGTTCAGTGGGAGTTGCATGCATGTAACCGAGAACAAAATTTAACCCTAAATTTTCACTTATATTGTCACTAGAATTGTTCTTTTACCAGTTATTTTGTAAGTGTAACTAGTGTTAATATATATACCACTGTTAACTCCTATAGTTATCTGTCAGCTCATTTTAGTAACACACACCTGCTGTGGGATTTCTTAGGTTTGCTGGTTAGCATAAACAACCTCCCATATATTCCAGTATTGTAAAGTTTAAATTGGTCTATCTTGTAATGAACGAAGTTTTAAGAGTTTGAAGGCAATTTCAAAGCAGCTCTCCACGATATTAACAGATTCACAAGGAGGAAGCAGAATATAAACAGAGGAAACAAAAGTAAACATGCTCTTTATTTGAGGGCAATGAAATTCATTTAAAAAGATGTTGTATTTATAGCATCCTTGCTGTGTGTAGTGTGTTTCCTCCCCTCCCCCTGCACCATGGTTGCCTGGAAAATACCAAATAAATCAATAAATTAGTAGAAGTAAATACAAATTGTTTGCCCACAAACATATATATTAACATTACAACCATAACGTAACTTTCCTTATTTTATGATGTTTGCAATCCACTTTAGTTTTCTTTTAATTTAGGTTGTCTTGACTAGCAGTTATTTTCTCTGTGGTTTTGTATTAAAAAAGGTATAACAGATGGAGAAGGTAACAGCACTTGACCAGAAATAGGACTCTCAGGATTTGCAGCTAAGCACTTGTCTTACCGTTTTTTATATGCTAGAAATCGTAGCCAGATCTGTAGGAAACCACTGTGCTCCTTGTTTTAGTTCATCCAGGAGCTTCTCCATAACAACAAGGCTGTCCTGCACTCTGCTGAGCCATGAGATATTATGTGGAGGTTGGGGGGAAGGAATCCCTTCTCTGCCATAGCACAAACTGATGCTCTTGGAAAGGAGGAGAGCAATCTTGAGTTATACAATAGGTATGTCTTTTTATGTGGGAGTCCCAACAGCAGAATCATCCATTGGTCATTTCACTTTTGGTTATGTCTATTCCAATCTTTAGAATCCGTTACAGATATTCTCACCAAATAGAAAGGGACCTATTGCTGTCTCCTGATGTTCATCACCACCCTCTGACAAACAGAGGCTAGGGACACCATTCCTTACCCATCTTGGCTAATAGCCATTAATGGACTTAACCTCCATGAACTTATCAATTTCTCTTTTAAACCCTGTTATAATCCTAGCCTTCACAGCCTCCTCAGGCAAGGGGTTCCACAAACTGACTGTGCACTGTGTGAAGAACTTCCTTTTATTTGTTTTAAACCTGCTGCTCATTAATTTCATTTGGTAGCCCCTAGTTCTTATATTATGGGAACAAGTAAATAACTTTTCCTTATTCACTTTCTCCACATCACAGCCATCGATTATTATATACCTCTGTCATTCCCCCTAGTCTCCTCTTTTTCCACAAGCGAAAAGTCAACTAAACCTCTTTAATCTTCTCACTGTGGGACCCATTACAAACCTCCTAATCATTTTAATTGCTCTTCTCTGAACCTTTTCTAAATGCAGTATATATTTTTATGAAGATGAGGAGCAATCTGTACCAGTATTCAAGATATCAGAGGGGTAACCGTGTTAATCTGATCTGTAAAAGCAGCAGAGAATCCCCGTGGCAAACCTTATAGACTAACAGAACGTTTGGCAGCGTGAGCTTTCTGGCGTGAAAAAATTTACCCCACTCGTCGATTGCAGGTAGTGGAGAATTTCCAGGGGGCCGTATATATATGGCTAGCAACAAAGCTAGAGATAACGAGGTTAGTTCAATCAAAGGGAGGTGAGGCCCTCCTTCATGCCTCCAGCTTCATCTCACCGGGCAATCAGCAACACGATCCCATTGTCTACAGCCAAGCACTGAGGTACAACCGCATCTGCTCTAACACCTCAGACAGAGACCAACACCTACAAAATCTCACCAAGCATTCAAAAACTACAAAACCGACGCACGAGGAAATTAGGAAACAATCAACGAACCCAGAACGTGTACCCAGAAAGCCTCCTCCTATCGTTGACTGCAAGACAAACCCAGAAAGAAACTCACTAGGAACTCTCTAACTGGCCATCACTTACAGCCCCAGCTAAAACCCCCAACGCAGTGCATCAAGGGATCTACAACCATCCTGGACAACTGATCCACACTTTCCACGATCTTGGGTGCAGGCCAATTCCTTGCCCACAGACAACGCTGCCAACTTGAAACGTATTCTCACCAAGCAACTGCACACCGTACCATAGTAACTCTAGCTCAGGAACCAATCCATGCAACAGAACCTCGATGCCAACATCGCCCACATATCTAACACCAGCGACAGCCATCAATAGGACGCTAACCAGATCAGCCATACATCCACTGTTCATCTCAACCTGCACGTCCACCAAAATGTAATATAACGCCATCATATGCCAGCAATGCCCCTCTGCTATGTACACTCGGACCCAAACGGACAGTCCACTAGAGAAAGGATAAATGGACCACAAATCAGATATTCCAGGAATGACAATATACAAACCTGTAGGAGAGCATACTTCCCTCCCCTGGCCACACTAACGCAGACCTTAAGGTGGCTATCCTGCAGCAAAAAAACTTCAGGACCAACTTCAAAGAAGAAACGATGAGCTTCAGTTCATTTGCAAATTTGAACACCATCAGCTCTGGACTCAACAAAGACTGTGAAAGGCTTGCCAATTTAAGAACCAGTTTCTCCTCCCTTGGTTTCACAATACCTCTAAACTGTGCTAGAACAGGGCCTCACCCTCCCTGAACTGAACTAACGCTCGTTATCTCTAGCTTGCTTGCTAGCAATATATATACCTGCCCCTGGGGAAATTCCACTACTGCGCTGAACGAAGTGGGTATTGGCACCCACCGAAAGCTCAATGCTTCCCAAAAACGTATGTTAGTCTATAAGGTCCTACGGGGATTCTCCTGCTGCTTTTACAGCTATTCAAGATGTGGTTGTACCTGGATTTATATAAGATATTCTCCATCTTATTCTCTAATCCCATTTTTAATTGATTCCTAACATCCTTGGTTGCCTTTTTTGACTGCTGCTGCAACCACTGCGTGGACACTCTCAAGAACTATCCCATGATGACTCCAAGATCTTTTTCCTGATTAGTTGTAGCTAAATTATCCCCCATCATATTGTATGTATAGTTGGGGTTATTTTTTCCAATGTGCATTACTTTACATTATCCACATTAATTTTCATTTGCCATTTTGTTGCCCAATCACTTAGTTTTGTGAAATCTTTTTGAAGATCTTCACAGTCTGCTTTGGTCTTACCTATATTGAGCAGTTTAGTATGATCTGCAAACTTTGCCGCCTCACTTTTTACCCCTTTCTCCAGATCATTTACGAATAAGTTGAACAGGATTGGTCCTAAGACTGACCCTTGGGGAACACCACTAGTTACCCCTCTCCATTCTGAAAATTTACCATTTATTGCTAACCCTTTGTTCCCTATCTTTTAACCAGTTCTCAATCCATGAAGGGATCTTCCCTCTTATCCCAGGACAACTTAATTTATGTAAGAGCTATTGGTGAGGGACCTTCTCAAAGGCTTTCTGGAAATCTAAGTACACTATGTCCACTGGATCCCCCTTGTCCACATGTTTGTTGATCCCTTCAAGAATTCTAATAAATTAGTAAGACACAATTTCCATTTACAGAAACCATGCTGACTTTTGCCCAACTATTTATGTTCTTCTACGTGTCTGACAATTTTATTCTTTACGATTGTTTCAACTAATTTGCCCGGTACTGACATAAAACTTAATGGTCTGTAATTGCCGGAATCACCTCTAGAGCCCTTTTTAAATATTGGTGTTACATTAGCTATCTTCCAGTCATTGGGTACAAAAGCCGATTTAAAGGACAGGTTACAAACCATAGTTAGTAGTTCCGCAATTTCATATCTGAGTTCTTTCAGAACTCCTGGGTGAATGCCATCTGGTCCCAATGACTTGTTACTGTTAAATTTATCAATTAATTCCAAAATCTCCTCTAATGAGACCTCAATCTGTGACAATTCCTCAGATTCCTCACCTACAAAAGGTGGCTTAGGTTTGGGAATCTCCCTAACATCTTCAGCCATGAAGACTAAAGCAAAGAATTAATTTAGTTTCTCCTCAATGACTTCATCATCTTTAAGTGCTCCTTTCGTATCTCGATTGTCCAAGGGCCCCACTGGTTGTTTAGCAGACTTCCTGCTTCTGATATATTTAAAAAACTTTTTGTTATTACTTTTTGAGTTTTTGGCTAGCTGTTCTTCAAACTCCTTTTTGGCTTTTCTTATTACATTTTTACACTTAATTTACCTCACTAGGATTTGACTTCCACTTTTAAAAAGATACCTTTTTATCTCCACTGCTTCTTTTACATGGTTGTTAAGCCACGGTGGCTCTTTTTTAGTTCTTTTACAGTGTTTTTAATTCGGGGTATACACTTAAGTTGGGCCTCTATTATGGTGTCTTTGAAAAGTGTCCATGCAGCTTGCAGGGATTTCACTTTAGTCACTGTACTTTTAATTTCTGTTTAACCCCCTCATTTTTGCATAGTTCTCCTTTCTGAAGATAAATGTCACAGTGTTGGGCTGTTGAGATGTTCTTCCCACCACAAGAATGTTAAAAGTTATCATATTATGGTCACTATTTCCAAGTGGTTCTGTTATAGTTACCCCTTGGACCAGATCCTGCGCTCCAATCAGGACTAAATTGAGATTTGCCTCTCTCCTTGTGGGTTCCTGTACCAGCTGCTCCAAGAAGCAATCATTCAAAGTATCGAGAAATTTTGACTCTGCATTTTGTCCTGAGGTGACATGTTCCCAGTCAATGTCGGGATATTGAAATCCCCCACTATTATTGAATTCTTTATTTTGATAGCCTCTCAAATCTCCCTTAACATTTCATTGTCACTATCACTGTCCTGGTCAGGTGGTCAATAATAGATCCTTAATGTTATATTCTTATTAGAGCATGAAATTACTATCCATAGAGATTCTATGGAACGTGTGGATTCACTTAAGATTTTTACTTCATTTGATTCTACATTTTCATTCACATATGGTGCCACTGCCCCCTCCCCGCATGACCTGTTCTATCCTTCCATATATTTTGTACCCTGGAATGATTGTGTCCAATTGATTGTCCTCACTCCACCAGGTTTCTGTGATGCCTATTATATCAATAGCCTCCTTTATCACAAAGCACTCTAGTTCACCCATCTTATTATTTGGGGCAGGGGCTGTCTTTTTAATATGTCAGTGCAAAGACTAGCGTGATGGAGAGTCTTGGGTCCCTGATTTCAGCCTGTAGGTGCTACTGTAATACAAATGACCAATAATAATGCCTTTCTGGGTAACACCACACTAGCTTGGAATAATCATTTTCAAAAGAATCAACCCCAGGTATTTTTGTGTCTGATCTAAGAAGCATCACCATATTCTGTGCAAGCATAAAAGGCATAATGCATAGCTATATTGGAACATACAGCAAAATTCACAGAGGCTTCTTAGGGTCAAGAGCTCAATATTAAGGCTCTGGCTTCTCTTATTGCTTATTCTCATTATCTCTTTAATGTGTTTATCAGTACAGTACTTCAAATTTGTCATTCACTCAGACATAAAATCAAAGGACTGGAAGGGACCTCAAGAGGTTATCTAGTCCTGTCCCCCATACGCATGGCAGTACAGTCTTATCTAGACCAGTGGTTCTCAACCAGGGTATGTCTACCCCTGGGGGTATGCAGAGGTCTTCCAGGGTACATCAACTCATCTAGATATTTGCCTAGTTTTACAACAGGCTATATAAAAAGCACTAGCAAAGTCAGTACAAACTAAAATTTAATACATACAAAATGAGAAAGTAAACAATTTTTCAGTTAATAGTATGCTGTGACACTTTTGTATTTTTATATCTGATTTTGTAAGCAAGTAGTTTTTAAGGAAGGTGAAACTTGGGAGGTATGTGAGACAATCAGACTCCTGAAAGGGGGTACAGTAGTCTGGAAAAGTTGAGAACCACTGATCTAGACCATCCCTGACAGGTGTTTGTCTAACCTGCTCTTAAAAATCTCATGATGGAGATTCCACAACCTCCCTAGGCAATTTATTCCAGTGCTTAACCATCCTGACACTTAGGAAGTTTTTCCTAATGTCAACCTAAACCACCCTTGCTGTAATTTAAGTCGATTGCTTCTTGTCCTATCCTCTGAGTTAAGGAGAACAATTTACCTTCCTCCTCCTTTACCTTCTATGTAATAGAAAATGTTCCCAGATCCTCACTTTTTCTCCAGTTTCAAGTACCCAAAGTCTACAGCTTTTTCAATATAGTAGAAAGGTAAAAGAACAAAAAGACAATCATTCTATGGAATGCTTTAAAATAAGACTACCTGATTATAGCAGAGCAGAATTGCAGATAAATGTGTCAATTTTAGATTTGGATAAGCAAATTGAAAAGTATTTGTGCTCATCTGGCTGTATAACTTATTTTCATACATCTACTGAAGACGTATAGTTTGTACATATTTCAAATTCAGAGATACACAAAATGTGGGCAGGTAAAATTCAGTAAAGTGGAAAATGGGTGAAACAACTGATTGAAGAATTTGGTGAAAATGAATTAATTGCCTCCTGGGTCACCTCTCTTGCTGACCTTTCTAGTGTGCATATCCCAAGCCAAGAGAGAGTTCCCCAATGTACTAGCTTATATATGACAAGCTGCAATGTACATCCAGACCATCTGATGAGTGCCAAGACTCTGACCAGCATATGACATAATCACACATTGGTGTTCATTGAAAGGGACCCTTTCTCCTGTACTCAAGTGATTTCTCCTCTCTATCTCTCCCTCCACTCTTTACTCTACTGAGGCAAAATCTTCTTTACTTGGTAAAGAAATGATTAACATTATTTTCCCTTCTCAGCAAGGTTCCAGCCACCACGCTTGTGTCTAAAACTGTGGTAAGAAACCCAAACTCAAGAGAATTGCTCATATTCTTTCCTGGGTGCTGGCTCGTGAGTCTTGCCCCCATGCTCAGGGTTTAACTGATCACCATATTTGGGGTCAGGAAGGAATTTTTTTCCAGGGCAGATTGGCAGAAGCCCTGGAGGTTTTTTGCCTTCCTCCGCAGCATGGGGCACGGGTCACTTGCTGGAGGATTCTCTGCAGCTTGAAGTCCACAATTTGAGGACTTCAGTAACTCAGACATAGGTTAGGGGTTTGTTATAGAAGTGGATGGGTGAGATTGTATGGCCTCCATTGTGCAGGAGGTCAGACTAGATGATCATAACGGTCCCTTCTGACCTTAAAAGTCTATGAATCTATGAGTCTATATCCCAGGTAAATATTATTTCCAGTTTGAGGACAGAACACATCATCCGAGTAGGATAATGTAAATGACTGTCCTTATACTTGGGTTCTTCCCCATTTCTGCTTCTTTCCACATCTGTCTTTAAAAATTGCCTTGGACGCTTTCTGTAATGATTCTGATTTTTCCCATATACACAATAATTAACCATTTTCACCACCAATTGAGGTGTGTGTGTATGGAGGGGAGGGATCTACTAATGTATTGGTTTCCTAGCATGGCAGGGTTCACAGAGCACAATACTGGAACAGACACCCACGGAAACCTGTGTCTAACAGCTGAAAATTCTCTTTAAAAATTCCAGTGATATGAAGAAAATGTAACTGCTCTGAGATATTTACAATCCAGAGTCCAGAAAGATGCTGGGATTGGACAAAGCTGCTTTTTGTCATCTACTGCAAACTGCTGAAAGCAAGGGAAAGAAATTGGTGATCTGGTTACAACTCCCAAGCTTATGTCTGGACTTGAAAGATAATTAAGGAGCAACCAGTTATGCCTAAACTCTCAGTAATTTAATCACTGGCACTGACTCTGCTGACTGCCCATTAGTTTCCTGAAGAAGTCTGCAATTCAACTGACCCAAAGACCACTCTCTGATAGCTTAGCTGTTTACCTCATATGAACCTTGAAACTAAGCACCTCCATCCTGAAGCTTCAGGAAGAAAGCCATGCTCCCTGCTGGAGCTCAGCTGCAGTTACTTCATAGCAGGACCAGTGAACTGCTCCACAAAGACAACAAAAATGGCAAGAGATCCCTAAAATTTCTTTGCTGCCCCAGTGAATCACTGAACTGATGAGGTTTTTATCCCTTGTAAACTTACTGTTTTAGAGGACATATTACTTTGTCACGTTCTCTATGTATATATATTTTCCTACTGACTCTTCCATTGCATGTATCCAGTGAACTGGGTTTTAGCTCATGAAAGCTTATGCTCAAACAAATTTGTTAGTCTCTAATGTGCCACAAGTACTCCTCGTTCTTTATACATCATTATGATTGCTTTTATCAATGGTAATATTGTCTCCAAGTATTTTGACTAAATTGATTACTTTATTTTCCCAGGACACAAATTCCCAGGTGCTGAAATGGCCATGTCCTTCCCAAGTGGTGAATCCTACTGCTGCTGCCTGCGATGGGGAGTTATTGTAGAAAAATCACTGAAACCATCAATCCCGTGCACTACAGCAGTAAGAGAGGCAAACAAGATATCAAGTGGTATTAGCAGGGGGATAGAATACTGTGATGGAGTAGGGACTGTCTGTGTGGGGGATGGGAGAGCAGGGGATGTCTTTAGGTGAGGGACAGGATTTAAGCCTGTAACCTGAGCCAGGTAAGGGGGGAGGGAGTCAGCACCTTTGCCTGGGAAGCTCAACAGAGGAAGGGGCTGGCTGGAGGGAAGGAAGTTTAGTTTCGGTTTTGGGCTGGGTGGTTGGAATTCAGGGGGCTAAGCTTCCAGGACCCCAGAGTGGCTTGATTGAGGTGTCCTGCCTGAGCCTACAAGCTCTGCTGTAACCTGCGTTCCTGTTGTCCAATAAACCTTCTGTTTTACTGGCTGGCTGAGAGTCACTGTGAGTCCCAGGAAGAGGGGTGCAGGGCCGGACTACCCCACACTCCGTGACAAATACTAAACAAAAGGTGATGCAGTTACTGTATAAGATCCTTATTAACATCTAGAGCATATCTAGACCTTTCGATGGGGCTGGTCACTGTAATACAGGAAAGATATTATTGCCTTGCTGAGGATGCACTATAGGGCAACAGAGAGAATATCAGGTCTCTGGAATCTAAGTTATGAGGAAAGGTTAAGGGAGCTGGGCTTATTCTCACTGGAAAATAGCCGACATCGAGGTGACCTAATAGAAGTTTTCAAAATTATGGAAAGGGTCTGAATACACGGATAGAGCTACATTTTCCACAGTGGCAAAATGTTCAAAAACGGAGGGATGTAAAAATTAGAAAACTAGGATTAAAGGCGGAATTCAGGCAGAACACTGAACTATTTCATGCATGGATAATAAGAAACAAACAGAGTGCCCAATCCTGCTCCCACTGAAGCCAGTGGGAGCTTTGCCATCGATTTTTAAGGAGGCAGATCTGGCCTAGAATGAATTACTAGGAAATAAACAAAACAAATATTGTACTCAAGTTAAAAAAATGGTTTAGTCAGCTTTTTTTTTTTTTTTCCTGGCTGAGATGGCCAGTGGAGACTATGGTGAGAAATCCCGAAGAAGGGATTAAGTACACAGAAAAGGGCTGGTGCTGGGCCGGGTGGCATTGTCTTATTCCTGGTGATATTTCTTATGTTAGGCATATCACTTCCTTTAGGAAGTTCGTATTACACCCATTTAGTTTGAATATTTCCGGGCAGGCAGAGACCACTGGACACACTGGTGTCCGAGACCAATGCAGGTTTGAGTAAGTATTTGATTGAGGGAGGAAAATCAAAATGTGACAGATTGGAATTTCAAACCATGTGGCTGTGTATTAATGGGGATGAGTTACAACTTGGGCCAGGGAAGGGTAATTTACCAACTAGAAATACTATCAGAATATATATAAAAAAAAAAACTTAAAGCAGTCTATTTACATCCAACAACAAGAAACCAAACGATCTACGATCAACTACTCACTAAAAACCAGAGCAGATAAACAAAACTAAGTAAACTGTTCGCACATTAACCGAATGTTGTGAAATACACCAACCAACCACAATAACAATTAATACAACAATTTGGCTCTCATATACTGTATACACAACTTTGCACCAAGTAAGGGAAGGAAAAAAAAAAAGGAAGAGGCTAAGCAAGCAGAGTATTTACAGAAATTAAAATGCACATACCTCACTCCAAGCGCAGCTGACTAGCAGTACAGACACCAAGAGCATGATGAATTGATGGGAAATAATCCAAAAAACAAAACAAAACGACACGACATGAGCCGGCAAAATCCGGAGGAGACCCTGGCTGAAAGGGTGATCAGGCCTTTCAGCTAACACGTGGATACTCCTGCTGTTTTTGGCACGAGACATAGTTTTATTTGAAGACTCTTACTTGTATCAGCATCTGATTGGTCCCTAGCTCCTTCGACTTCCAGGTTCCGAGCTGGTCCCCTCTACGTAAACAGGATCTGCACCCAGCACCCTACTCTTTTGCACATGGCACTAACTTGACCCACAATTGACCAGACAGAAGGTTTGAGAATAGGCACACGGCACTATAATGTTGCACACCGCACCATAGGGTTGCACACGGCACTACGGTGTTGCACACAGCACCAATGTGACCCCTTGACTGACAATTGGCCATATAGATGCCATGTTTGAGCATAGGTTTAGGGTTGCGACAACTGGTCCTCTTTGTGTTTCCCACTAGCAAACACTTAACAGCTTGGTCAATGCACATTCAAGCCAGGAGTTTGGCCTTTGGCCAGGACTGCTTACATCAAACAGACAACAAGAGGGTGGGGGGCAGCCAACAGGTTAGCCAGCCACTGGCTTTGCAATCCATTGTGAGCAAAAGGCCTTGCATGTTATGTGACATTTTGATGACCAAATATGTTAAGTGGCTAGAGCAGCAATTAGTTTGTTCCTCAGCTCCATTTTTTTGCTTTATTCATTTAGGACCAGATTACCACCCGGGCAGAAAAGAGGAGAAACCATCCCTTCCCCCTCTCCCCAGGTGTCGTCTTCCTGCATCACCAATCTGCGCACAGAACTGAGAAACTCTAGAGGGCTACTGCATGTATAAGTGGGGCAGAGAGGGACAGAGAATGGGCCGAGCATTGACTGTGCCTCTCCTTCTACCCCAAATGTATAGCCAGTGCAGCTGAGCTGGCTCAGAGGAGGAAGTACTTTATGAGTGGTATAAGCTAGGGGCAGGGAGGAAGGAATGAACTGTGGCCACTAGTGGGGAAGAAAATGCTGATAACAATCAACTCTGCCTTCATTTACACCAGGCACAAAGAAGAGAAGGGGGGTTACATGCAGCACCTATTGTAGGGATAGCTGCAGATGCATTTCCTGGGAGCTCTGGCAGGAATTGTGAACAAACCAGCCAAATTCCTCTCAGGGCACCAGCTGCAGTGAGGTCCCTCCATGCTCCTTCCAGGCCACTTTGGACTAGAAAAGTCAGAAAGTAGCCATAATTATGCATAATTAGTCTATGATGACAAATTACACACATTTTCAAACAAATATTAGAGACCATCATTATTTGGAGCATTGCTGCATTCAGCTACCCAACCCTTCGTAGTATGATTGATGGAGTACTCAAAGCCACAGAATACATTTATCTGGAACGGAGTGATTATTTCAAAAATGAACACAGAAATAAGTGCACATGAATCAAACAGGCTAAACACTAGAAAGTATCGGAGGAGTAGCAAGGGTTGGAGTTCAATTACCAGTCCATAGCTTTTAGGTAAAAGATTATTTCAGACATATACCCTAGGATTTTAAAGCTCAGGCTCAAAATCCCTCAGAATTTTAAACAATTCCATATTAAAAGAAAATTCTCAGAGAGTAGATTTTTCTTTTCTTTCCCCTTTACTGTTCTTTGGCTTCAATGTCCAGCAGTGAGTGAGTGCTTATTGTGCAGAACACAACATGCTTGCTCATTATTAAAGGACGGTTTTAATAGCACCTATAATCACTGCTCAAAGAAGAAGAAAGCTGTAATGATGCCACTCGGGCCTAAAAACTGACCACAGGGTAAAATGGGACTGATCACTACAGGATAGGTTGCACCAGTCCCTACAATTAACATTTGACCATAGGAAGCAATCATTCTTCTCACCTTCCTGCATCTCTTTTCTGTCTCTTACTTCTTCCCTGATGAAAGCAATTTTCTCACACCCAGCTCCAATGCATATTGTTTTCTAATGTATTCAGCATGTAATAAAAAATTTAGTTATGAAGAATGAAGAGTAGATTCTGTTATGCAACCTCTCCAGCTGTTGAAGAACTAATAAAAGTGTGTCCCTCATCATCAGGTCAAAGAAAACATCCTTTCTGGTTAACAAATTTTAGATTTAGAAGCTGAAACCTCCGTGAATGTTTGCATATTTAGAATGAGTCACCATTGGAATATGAATATTTTTTCTAGAGCTATGGTATTTCTTGATAGTTCATCAATTAAGGTTACTTAATTGGTTACTTACCTCCATACTAAGGACCAGATGTCTTGTTTGCTGTCAATGGAAATTTTAAAATATTTTCTTTGGCTATGAAACTATCTAATAACCAGATCATGAAAGCCTGCTTCATAGCCATTGGAAACAGTATCATAATCACATGAGACCAAACTCATGAGAATAGTAATTTTTTATGGTTATAATTTTAGAGTAAAGGATGCCTGTCTTAAGTTAAGTCTTTAATTTTATCCAACTGTGTGAGGTTGGCACTTATGATTATGATGTGTTCTCAAACAGGTTGCAGAAAATGTGGCATCTTAAATTAGAACCTATGAAAGACATCAAAAGTACATCCACTTCGACAAAACTCTGAGAAAGCCACAGCTTTTTGCTAACCTTTTATTAAGGCTGCTTGGTGCTTCTGTTCCACAAACTGGATATTTTAAAGAGATATTTCAACAGGTCTTTTTTCTTAATAAAGACCATGAAAGAAGGGTATTAACAAATAGTAAAGTAGTCTGACATAGGAATAATGATATACTCATGGCAAGTAAAAGAAAGGAGAGTGACAGCAGAGAATCAGAGAGGTCATTTATTTCTGTCTCAATCCAGGTTTCAAGAGCCTATGCTACTATATGATACTAGTTAGAAGCAATTCTACGCAGATCATATTTTCTGAAATTTTCTCCTCTTCTTTTCATTTGTTTTTCAAAGAACATTGGCAAGGAAAGCTATTTACCCTTTCATCTGATCCTGTGTCTTATTCTCCACCTGAAATTCTAACACACAGCATGTGGGGCCATGTTCAATTAAGGAGGAATGTGGGCATGGCAACTCCACCTCCTCTGCTAAAAACAGAGAGAGAGTCATCTATCTTCAACTAGGCTTGGGGAAGTGATGTTCTTCTATTCTTACCTCCTTCCATTTGCCTGCTCAGAATCTTTTTTCCTTCTCATTCTTCTCCTCTTCCAGTCTCACAGCCTCCCATGATACACTGGGGTCATGGGACTCCTATGGTACACCATGGCAGTTTAATCAGGCCATGGTGCAGCACAAAAGATTTAGTCTAGTAGACTCGAACCCATTGGGGAGAATAGGGAAACGCAGCATCCAAACTACAGCTCCCATGAGGCATTGCTGCAGCTCAGGTGGACACAGATTAATGTTGAACTGACCCAAAACAAAACATTTCACCTCAGTTTGACAAACTGAAATGTTTTGATTTGGTTTTCTGTCAGGAAAATTGAAATGTTTTGTTAAAATTGACATTTCCTCATTTTCTGCTGGGAAATTTCCATTGGAATGTTTTGGTTTTTTTCCCTGAACAGCTCTCTTCCTGGGTCCAAAGTAGCAAATAAAGATTTGGTTGCGTGTGCATCCTAGATGACATCGGAAGCAGAAGATGAGAATGGAAGAGGCGGGGAAATGAGGACGATGGAGGTGGAAAGAATAGAGAATGGGGGATGAGGAGGAAATTAATGGTGGAGAAAATGAAAAGACTATGGAAAAAAAGACAGCCAGATATAGGCAAATACTTCAGAAATGGGATCATATAAATTCTTACATTAGACAGACCAAAGGGCTAGGGAAAGCTGAAGTGAATTAGAAAAAGTAAGAACAGGAAACTTGAGAGACCAACAATTTAAAAAACTCTCTGTATAGAAAATTCGATGCCAACATATTGCAGTAAAATACACGTTAGTGTTTGATTTAGATGCTAGGGACATGATTATTTGGGAGAAACCATCAAACATCTGGATATGGATGAGAGATGAACTACCTTAAAATCTTCTAAAATGTAGGAAATTGCATTGGATAGTTTCAATTTTTTTTTTCCAGAGGATACCCCTGGACACACCATTTTGATGCATAGTCCTTATCCCAATTCAGAGTCTGTTTTCTGGTCAAGTTTTAATAACTGCATTTGTCAGAATAGGGATGAGGAGCATTACGATAAGTCTGCTACTGGATCCACACATGCACACACAGAGTTTGCTTGGCTGCCTATGTGCCAGCTTGAGAACATGTTAGCTCACCTTCCTATGTTGATCTATTTTAACCACTGAATGAGGCCAATTCCTGCTCACCTTGCTCAGAATCCCAATGATTTAGCTAGGGAGCACTCTGATATGGAAGACAAACCAGGATTTGGACCCTCATAATGATTTCCTCATCAATCAGTTATGACACCACCAGCAGGGCACCATCAAAATCAATGTAGTGAAGCTGATTTACAGCACCTGAGGATCTGGCCCTATGATATCTGGCAGAGAATAAGCAGAAAAGGCAAATGAACTCTTAAGAAAGAATGACTTTTTTCAATCTGACCACTGGATGGGAGATGAGAAGTATGAGAAGCATCTTCTAGATTAACAGGATTGTTTCTGAAGAGAATGCTTTTCAAAATGACTAAAAGGCATTGGCTGCTCTATAACATAATTTTATCTAAAATACCACCAAATGGTTAAAAGCAGACAGTCTCTGTAGCTTGGATGAGTAAGGATTACATATGCCAGCAGGCACTCACTTTGTCAAGGAAGACTGAAGATGACAAACTTCTGAAAGTGGTGAGACTTCCACTTTATAAGTACCATAAAAATGAAATGAGATACCGCACAGACATAGTAATAAACTGCTTTGTTTCTCCCATAGAAGCATCACCTAATTCCCAACCCCCTGAAGATATAGACAACCGGAAGACTTCAGCAAATTAATTTGCTAAAACATCATGAAAATCATCTCAACATTTGGTGACAGGGAAGCCATTCAGGGCACCATGTTTATGCTCATGCTCATCCAGTCACCCACATATCCTGTCATGGAAAACAAAGGATGCATATCAGAAATGAATTTCTAGAAAACCATAGTAAAAAATGTTACTCATACATACACACGTAAATTAATTAGTATATAAGAAGCAGACTATTTGATGTTGCTGTACCTTCAATAAATTTATAATAAACCCACTTGAGGCTTCAGGGTCAAAGAAATAATTCTGTTCATTGTCACCCTGTAGGTATGCTGCAATTATTTAATGAAACAGACTAAATAAAGGGCCAGTCCTGCTCCTGCTAGAGATAATGTCAAAACTCTTATTGACTTTAATAGGAAGAGAAATTGTTCTTAAATAGGAATCAAATTTTCCTTTTTATTTCCTATAAAATTCTTTGTAATCTCTTTAAAACCCATGACACCGCCTGATTTTATTTCATATTTTATTATATACTCATATGTATACACACACACATACATACACTTGTCTAACCTTTGGATCTGGAATAGCTGAGGGCGGGAAATAATTACATGCGTTAATGTATGTTGAAATGCTATTAAGTCATCTAATAAAGATTAAATACTTTTTATAAATTTACAATAAATCTCCCCACATGCTGTGAATGTCAGTTTTTGTGAACAGTTTTTTTCTGGAGTTATTGGGATTATATTTTTCAGATTCTAGGAAAAAAAGTGAAATGTAACTAAACTTAAGATTTAATAAATTATTAATACAATATTTATGAGAGATACTTCCATCATGCTCTGCATGTGTAAGCTGTGTGTGTGTGTGTGTGTGTGTGTGTGTGTGTGTGTGTGTGTGTGAAAATCCATAAACATGAATGATAAGAGAACCTCTATTGTTGTGTGCAGTGTAGTTATAGCCATGTCAGTCACAGGATATTAGACAGACAAAATAGATGAGGTAATATTTTTTATTGGACCTGAAGAAGAACACTGTGTGGTTCAAAAGCTTGTCTCTCTCACAGGCAGAAGTTTGTCCAATAAAAGATACCTCACCCACCTTGTCTCTCTAAGAAAGCCTCTAGGAATGTAGGAACATGTTATATGCTTCACCTCACATGGTTTTTCCCAGGACATATAGCAGTAGTTAATGGTGAGACTGTCCTGTGCAACAGTCTGGGTCCCCCCAGCCCCACAACCCATAGATCAGGGGAAACTGCTGGAACTCTTGTGCAGCCGTTCTACTATCAGGGTCTTCTATGCCTGCTATAAACTCTTGCAGTGCTCTTCCATGGGAACTGCCATGCTGGAACAGAGGGTCCTTTGTGCAAGTCACTGCAGACTGCCTGGTGTCCTTCCATCCCCATGATTTCTTATATAACTTCCTATTGTAAGTTCCCTGTTTCTTTTGGGTAGACCATACATTCCCACACATTACATTCAGTGGCAGAGCTAATAGGGGACAGAGCAACAACCATCCCCAGATGGCCTTTGGATGTATATGTGGCATCTTTTCAAGCATATTATGCCATTGACAAAAGAAGGTGTACAAAACAAATTTTCACGTGGGTCTGGAGAGCAAGCCTGAACCACACTCACCCAGCAGTGGTGGCATTTATTTTAGGGGGCTGAGTCTGGTGCTGTGACTCCATGCTCCGGGTCACAATGCCGCTCACCCAAAATTGTCTGACACAAGACTGAGGGGTGGCCAGTCCAAACCTGAATAGTGCTGTGTCCCTGTGTGCCAGGTCACAAGGCCCAGAATGGGGAGCTAGATCCAGCCCTGTAGGAAAGGAATGACTACTTCCAGGTGAGTTTAGGGCACACTCATTCTCCAGCCCACCATGGCCCATCGTCCCCTTGGTTGCAAAACTTGGCTCCACCACTGAGTACTTAATCTTGTTCATTTCTTGCCTGTGTGCTCCCTCAATCAAGGCAAAAATAGTGCTGGTGACTGTAGTTTACACCAACTTTGTTAAATATCTAATACTGCTATACAAAGTTATATATATCAACATGCAGAGCTTTCATCTTGAATTTACTCACATTTCTCCTTTTCAAAATGGGAGAAAATGGTTTTCTAGCATAATGTTATAATAGTATAACAACAACTGCTTGCACACAATGCCAAAATGTGAGATCATCATCAGCAAATATGATCAGATCCTCATTTTTGGAAGAAATATACCTTGTGGGCTTCTTGACATCTGCAAGGAATTGGATGAGGCCATCAGTGCATCAGCAGTGGAATGTACAAAAACAGATAAAAATCTTAATTCCAATGGTAATTGGTTCACTATACTGAGAATGAGAAAATAGTTGCAGTATGTAACTGTTGTGAACTTATCATTCTATGTCAGGTTCAGATTGACTAGAAATAAATGAAATTTGAGATAAAATATTAAAATGTCCAGAGAAAACAGGACCAGATAACTATAAATATAAGAAATACATTCAATAGCATGGTAAATTGTAGTTATTAGGCGTTTGATCTAGCTCCCCGTGGCAAAATGCCCATTGACTTCAGTCCTTAAGTACAAGGTGGAACTTTATTTACTAAAATGATGAGTTACTTGCATATTTAGAGTTATCAAGTGATGATAGAAGCTTTGCAAGATCAGGCGTTCATGTGACCCTTTTCTTTGGTTTCTCTTTGGTATGGACTCAAACTCCTGAGTTTTGCTTTGAGTTTTTGATTCAAATAAGCCTATACATTTACTTTTAACCTCAGCTAAAACTACCAAGTTTAACTTGATTTATTGGTTTCTACCCCAAACAGAAGAACTGTTCCCAATTCACTCAAAATATAGCCCAGTCTTATTTGAAACAAAGTCCAAGTTTTCAGAAAGATCTATAAATCTAGCAGAAACTTTTAGGTAAACTGTGTCAAGTTTTAGGTTTGTAAAGATACCTGGAAGAAGACAAGTTTCACAAGTTTAATTACAGGATAAAGAGGCCAGATTCTCTCTTGATGTAAATCAACACACAGTAGAACCTCAGAGTTATGAACAACAGAGTTACAAACTGACCAGTCAACCACACACCCCATTTGGAACTGGAAGTACACAATCAGGCAGCTACAGAGAACAAAGAAAAAAAATACAATACAGTACAGTGTTAAATGTAAACTACTAAAAAAAAGAGAAATTAGAAAAAAAAAAAAAAGATTTGACAAGGTAAACTCTTCCTGTGCTTGTTTCATTTAAATTAAGATGGTTAAAAGCTGCATTTTTCTTCTGCATAATAAAGCTTCAATGCTGTATTAAGATAATGTTCAGTTGTAAACTTTTGAAAGAACAACCATAATGTTATGTTTAGAGTTTCGAACGTTTCAGAGTTATGAACAACCTCCATTCCCGAGATGTTCATAACTCTGAGGTTCTCCTGTACCTCCACTGGTTGAAGTTGAGTTTAGAATTACACCAGCTGAGAATCTCATCCAAACACTTCGCACATTCTTCTGTTTACAGAATGTCCATGAGCAGATTATTTCCTTAAACACATTTGTTATTTTGAACTATTTGGCATTTTTCACAAATGTAATATACTTTGTTGTATTACTTGATAATGAAAATTTCAGCTCTGCTGCTTAGTTGCGATTAGTCACATAAGTCACACAATGTTGTTTCTGCCCCTCATTGGATGAGTATAATATGAACTGCAAATTCACTATCCACAAGTATTCATGCTAGTAAAACTCAGGCCATTAATGCTTCCAGGAAGCAGACACAAGAGGAGCACGATTGTGACACAGTGGAATTCCTATTTAAATATGATCAGAACATATTTGCAGAACACTTTTGCACTATTCCTTAATTATGTAAAACATATATAGCAATATCATTCTTCAAAGCAAAGTCAGGAGGACATTTAAACTTGATGCCTCAGATTCAAGAAATACAAGCAAATTTTCTTGAGAATTCCTACACACTTTGTAAATTACATCAGTACCTCATCAGTCAATGATCATTGTATGTAAGTTACAGCAATTAAATATCTTTTATTGGACCAAATTCTGTTGGTGAAAGAGACAAGCTTTCAAGCTACATAAACCTCTTCTGTTGGTCCAATAAAGATACTACCTTACCCACCTTGTCTCTCTAATATCTTAGGACCAACATGGCTACACCACTGAAAGCCATAATTTGTGCTCATTCACAGTAAAGATTCTTAAGAGAACCTGAGTAGGACTGTGCCTTAGATACAGGTATTACATTATAGCCTGATGTGTACTAGTGCCAGCTTCACTCTCTCCATTGAGATTGCATACACCCCTAAACCACTAAAGGCTCTAAACTTGCTTCCACCAAAACCAAAAGTAAAACTTCTATTTATGTTAATGGTTCAGAACCAAATCCTAAATAAATTGTAAGGCTTCTGGAGGGAGATTCATAGTCATTTGGAAAATACTGAAAATGAGAAAAGAAATGCTAACTGAGATTCATAGCATGAGCGCTTCAAAGACCCAAGGGAATAACCTAAGGTGGCAGCTACCAGACATTTAGTGCTATCAACATTATTAGTGGAATCAAAGACTAAAACTGTATATTTACTATTAAAAAGGTTAGCAGTGTCTCCAAAAATACATAGTCCTAGTCTCAAAGTTTGTACTTTCTGTCAAATGCACTAACAAAGCATTGCTTTCTCTCTCTAACTGATGTAAAAACCCAATTATTTTATGTGCCTCTTCTTGCTTCTCTTTTACTGCATTTTCAATCCAGCCTTTTTATCTTTGAAGATAGTCTAATATGTAAATAATCCTCCATTCGCTCTCCAGAATAAAAAGGAGGTATTAGGAATTGAAATGCTATTTAAATTTATCATAACTTGATAAGAGTAGAGTGTGTTTATTTAAATACTCTACTGTTGTTTTTTCTTAGCAACAGGCAGCACTGAAGTGCAGCTATAAGTCTGTTTACACCACACAGATATCAAATTGACTTGCTAATGGTAACTTTTATTCGGTATCCATGGGTTACTGTGTCATGTGATTTGACATCAAGTACAGACAGTGCTGATTAGTAGCATCCAGTTCTGTCCATCTCTGTGCATCACTGAACCATCTGGTCATTTATTCACTAATAAGCCCCTAATGGCCCAAATATTCACCGGCCTGTCATTGTGACATGGCATAAAATGCCTACATCTTTCAACTTGCTTTGACGTGTTGCTTGTTTCACATCAAAACCCGTCATTTACAGGAAAAGAGCTCAGAGGGGTAAAAACTTGACCTAATCTGCAGTGTTAACACAAAGACAGAGGCTTTGTTATCTGGTAGCCTGACTGAAAGCATGTAAATGGGCATGAATTCATTTTGTACATTTTTCCATTCTCATTTTACAACATTCTTTAAGTTTGGTATCATTCCTAATATGGCTTTTTATGTGCATTATGCTTTGAAATATCTTTTTAAAAATCTGTTTTTATATTAAGGAGTCTTTTAAAGGAAACTGGATTTTCATGGAAACTTGTCCAGCTTTTTATAAATAAAATAAGTATGAACCAAAATGCAATATGAAGCCACAAAACTGTTTTAAACCATTCTATTAACATAATTCTGGTCCATCATTTTACTCCCTGCATTTCTCCTGTTCATTCTTTCCCCAAGAAGTCCAGTAGCCAGCACAATATTTTCTAACTTAGAGGATGGGTTAGCCATGGCTATTTCCAATGTTACATTTTAATATTTCACAGAACATGTCTACATAAGAAAACCTCAGAGCATCACTCTATATGAGAAAAAACAAATTCATTCTTGCTTGGACCCATGAGTGCTTGATTATTGAGAAATCCGCTACCTATGTCCCTGAAGCACAGAACCACCAGAGAAGAAAGAGGTCACAATCAATGCTTTTTTATTTTATGTTTTTTTACTGGGTATGGACATAATTAAAATAGTTTAAAAAAAGCAAACACCTATTAAACTAATTGCTGTTGAAATCTTGGTTAATACATCATTAAAATGTGATTAAAGCATGATGTAATTGATTGTAACTAGAACAGTCAGGGTGGTTTTATAGCTCTGCAGTCATTGAAGTGATGGGACACATAAATTCACTCAGTATGTTACCTTCACTTGATGTATGCCTCTTTTGGAGTCCTGGCCTATTGGAGTAAGCACACTTGGTTCAACAAAAAGTTCCATTATGTTACTTGCTGTCTGATTAGCTGCCTGTAAGGTGACAACTGAAAACTTTGAATTTTTTTTAAAATGTGGCTTGTTAAATTTTGTTTTGTTTTATATTTTGCACGGACACCAAAAATAGTGCCAGTGGTAGCTCCTATTAAGAACATGAGTGTACTAGAAAGAAATCTTATTCTGTATTTGCTTACAGTTCTTCATCAGAGAATTTAGGTGGCTAATAAACCAGTCTAAATATTGCATCTTCATGCTGGGCTCAATAAAGTTTAAGTTCATTTTAAAACGAGTCGTATTATTTTAAAATGGCATAGCATAACCTAACCTCAGAGTGTATGTACAAGATTAAATACATTCAAATGTCACTGCTTTGGTATACTTTCCTTACCAAATCCTCACTGGAATATTATATTACCCTCAGGGGCAACAATAAACACATTGACTCCTATCTTGTAAGTTGTCGAGAACACCTCCTGCGTGTTGCTCAGGTCTCTTAACACCCTTCTGAGTCAATGGGACTTGAAGCTGCTAACCAGCTCACAGGAAGTGCTCAACACCTTGAAGGATTGGTCCATGGGGTCTGATATTTGAGCACTTTCAATTCCCTACTTACTATAATGTGAGATGAAGCACTCATTGCTAGAGGCATGTGGGAAATGGTTTTCCCATCCTGTGAAAGTTTTCAAGATTCTGAGAAGTTTTTCCATCCCAAAATCAGGAGGAAAAGTAAAACTCCTGAAAACTTCCGTGAGCCAAAAATAAAAATTAATTCAGGTCTATCAAAATATTTTGTTTCATTTTTAACCACTTTTTAAAACTTTATTTATTTTACTATAATTAGCTTAAATGTCAAAATGTAACATCATTTTGAGCTGAAAACTGGACCTTTTGATTTTGAAAATGTTAAAATGAAATGATTTGACAATTTTGATTTTTTTTTCAAAAAATTTTCAAGTGAAAACCAACCCTTTCCTGTGAAAATTTTGGTTTCAAAGAAACTATTTTCTGACAGATAAACATCTTCATGTTTATTGTAGAAATGCAGGAGCAAATTCTCTGTAGATATAAAGTGACCTATTTCTATTGAATTCAATGGAGCTGCCTAGTTTAGACCAGAAAAAGAATTTGGCGCATAATATTAATTAAAAAAAAATCACTATTCACACCTTGAAAAGCTGGAGACCACGTCCAATCAAATTCTTACCCTCAAAGTGGCAGAAAATGAGGCACTTCCCTACAAACAAGTTTCTTTACAACCACCTGATCATTGCTAATGCTATGTTTATGTCACGGAGGTCATGGAAGTCACAGAATCCGTCACTTCCAGAAACCTCCATGACATTCTCTGCTTCAGCCCCAGGGACTTCAGGACTCTGGAGCTGACAGCCAGTGGGTCCTTGGCAGGGTTCCAGAAACAGCAGCAACAAGTGACAGGGGGCCCCCTGCAAAGTTCCAGCGACAGGTGACGACTCCTGAGGGGCCCTCCTCAGGGTTCCAGCAATGGGAAACAGCCTCATGGGGGGTGGAGGTGGGGGGGAAGGGACACACCTCAGGTGAGCAGCTGGGGTGTCCCATTTTCTCTTTGGGGAATATGGTCAACCTGTAGCTCCCAGCCGCCATGAGCAGAGAGGGAACCTCACAGCTCCCAGCCACCACATTGGTGGGGGAAACCATGGAGCCACAGCAGCAAAAGTCACGGACAGGTCACAGCTTCTGTGAATTTTTGTTTATTGCCCATGACCTGTCCGTGACTTTTGCTAAAAATAACCATGACAAAATCTTCGCTTTAATCATTGTTTATATGCCACAGGGTACCCATGCGTTCATAGGAACTTTTCCCAGAAAGCTTTTCTGACTCTTTATGACGAGTATAGACAATCAGCTGCAGCCCTATCACGGCCACCTGGCAGCTAGCCTCAGCTTGCTGCCTCTCTCTCCTTTCCAGCTAGTAAGTATAGAGAATAGGTTTCCTTTTACTTTATTATTTGCGATGACAACCTCACAATTGCATGTATATAACATGATTTGGCCTAAGATCACAAATTATTTTACAACAATGGATATGCATTATTCATTTTTTTTAAACAGATGAGGAAACTGAGGCACACACAAGCTGAACGAAAGAGGTTGCACAACAAGTCAGTGAGTGTAATCCTGACTCTCACTCCTGTGTTGTATCTTAGACCATGTGTTTTCTCCAAACTCCTTTGGAAGCTTTATAATAAAGAAATATAAATATTTTTGAAACACTAACAATACAAACCATAGCTCTTGAACATGCACTGCAGTTATTTTTTTATTGCTCTTTTTTAATTCACTACAGTAACAAAGTGACATTCCTTGTTACTGCCTAATAAATCTTATCGCGATAGCTCCCATTCAAACGAGTGGGAAATTGCCACCAATCACCTAAATGGAAACCAACAGCCTAAGAGAAACAGGAAAAAAGGTACCTTCATTAATATTAAAAGTCAGAGATGGGTCACAAATTCAGCCAGTCTCTGTTTCCCATGCAAAACATGTTTTGCACATGTAAATGGAAATACATGCTTGCAAATCTGGTACTTGTACATCTAACTACAGTGGTTATCATGAAAAGCCTAACAATGTTCCTTTTCTGCATAATTCATTTATCATGGTCTTTGCCGTATTCTCTGTACTTAGGCCTCAATCCTGCACAGACTTATGCATTTGCTTCAGCACATGCACAAATCATTGTGATATTAGTATAAGGCTAATCTCTCGCAAACAGAGATTGTAACATTTATAATGGCAACCACCAATGATGACTTGGTATAAAAATGCCTATATACATGCACAACTATTTACTTTCTATTACATATTTTACTTAGAGACATACTAATGGAAACTAAAGTTTAAGCTTGCATGTTTAAGAATCCACACCTAAAGCGGTCCATGTTCTATGGAATGAAACAATGTTTATTAACACAGCAGAAAGGTTGTTACGTTAGCCATAGTGCAATTAAAAAGTGTCAAAGATAACATGACTATATGTTAACAAATACATTGTTACTATATACCTAAATATGAGATAATGTTGATAGAATTCAGGTTCAATATTATTTATGAACAATTAATGGGAGATTACTAATTCAATAATGCCCAGAGTAGCATCAAATATATGTCACGAGCCAATTACCATACTACAGTGATATCCCTCTGGTGATTCAAGATGGGGGCCTATATTTTTAAATGAGCCTGATCCCGGCTTCTAAATTTACACCCACAATTATTTGCTGTGACTTTGTGAGTGCAGTTATTTGCACCTGCAAGTAATTACACTCACAAAAATTCCTGATATAACATTGTGGGTGCAGCTTCAGAGGTTGTTTTTGAAAATATGAGCCACATTATTATCAACGCAGTGATATCAAATGTCTTAACAGGCAATAAACTGGACCTGAAACACACATTATCCACTTCTCTGTATGTGCTTGTTCAAAGCTATCTGCCTCCTAGCACTACCAGACCCACTAATCACTCACAAATGATTTGGTCACGTTTGCTCCCTGAAATAATTAGCTAACAAAGGTGCTTATCCAGAGTCACCAGCAGGCTACCAAGACATGATTGTTATCAGGAAACTAAGGGACTGCAAATGAAATATCTGTGGATGTTTGATCCAATAATATGCAAGTATCAAACAGAAGAAAACAGAAAGATGTGAGGGAAATTCAGCACACACACCACATTTTTTTAATATTAAACAGGGATTCTACTAACTACAACACAGGTGCATTTAATACTGCTTTATCTGATTACCCTACTTAAGAAGTCATTTATTATTTTCTACACACATACATTCTTCACTTTATATCCTTTTAAAGTTATTGTGGGAAGGGATATAATGGAGCTACAAGAGGGTCCTACAACGACAAGAAACCCAGCAAGCTCTATTTTCTGCCATAATATTAATTAAATAAAGCAATTACATGATCCATGAGAGAGATGAAGAGGTTTTGTAGGGTGTAGCAGTAGGAACCTCAGATTGGTCACTGCTGAGGAGAGCAAAAACTTAAGACCAATGTCAGCTGGAATGCCTTAAAACAGACCCTCCATGCAGACACACACACAACAGCTGAACAAAGCACAGACAAGATCCACCACTGTTCACACATGTTCCTGCTAGTAAGATGGGCTGCACAAGAAGAATTCTGTTTCACAAAACTTTAGGGGTTTCAACATCTGTTTCCATTCTGATGCAGAATAAAACTGAGAACTTTTGATTCCCGCCCCCTCCCCCCACCAAAAAGTAAGCGTGTATGTGAGAATGATCCCAGAATAGCCAATAACCTGGTAAATAGGTACCCCTAGGATGTGAAAGATGCAGGTTCAAGGCTCTGTTCTTCCTACTTCAGAGCAAGGACTCCAACATGGGCCTCCCACATCCCAGATAAGTGCCCTTTCAACTGGTCTTTTTCTCTCTTGTTTAACCAGAGAGAAAAACTTCCTGATGTGATGCCTGTACACTTGAGAAAACTTCCTGATGTGAAGCCCATACACTTCCATAAAAAATTTGGTTTCAACAAATGGGTACTTTCCAATGGAAAAATGTTTTGTAAAAAAAAGTTCCCAACCAGGTCTATCTGCTGTGCCTGCACTAGGTGAGCACTGCAGTGTTATTAACCATCAGCCACAGGAGTACTGCCTTCCCAGTGATGTTATACAACTGCCTGATGATGTAGTTTCATTCCCAAATAGAATGAATTCTGAAGGAGATAGTTCTGAGTTTGCTGTCAAAACATGGCAACTCTTACTGGTTTAATCGCTCTGGCCTACGTTTTCAAAAGAGGCTTCTAGCTTTGGGTCTCTCTGTTTTTGGAGCCCAACTTGAGACATGTTTAGCATTCTCAGAGATGCTGACAGTCAAAGCTTCATCCAAAGTCAATGGGAGTGAGAGGCTAAGTACTTCTGAAAACAGAGCCAGAGGTGCCCCAGACACTCACACACTGAGGCACTCAAAATTAGATCCTACTTCTGAACATTTTTACCTTTATAAAATCAGCTCTCACACACAGTGCACATGGTTGCCTTACCCTGAAAAGTATTGCTGTATATTGCATTTACTAGGAAAGATACAAGGATTTCATAAATAATCAAATCTTGGAAGGCTTTATTCAGACAAATCTCCTTTTAACTTGGCCCCAAGGAAAGCCTTCAGAATTTGGCCTAAACTGGTTACACTTTAACTGCTTACTTCTGTAGTAGTAGAGGCCCTTGGTCAGTGACAGTACCATCTGCAGCATTGTGCTGAAAGTAAGCTCTGCTTTGTAAAAAACAGGGACATCAAAGCCAGAGTTTGGGGGTGCAGGCCACCTCCATTGTGTCTGATCTCCCTCACTCCCGATTCCAACACCTACATTTGCACCTAACTTTTGCTGACAGGAAGCATCAGCTCTAGAAGGGCCAAACCAGCAAAGACCAATCACTCTCCTTTTTACACACTTCTGCAAGAGCAAATGTGGAAGGGGCCAAAATGGCAACTCTTTTCATTCTATTTCTGACATGCCTGGCAATGAGAAATGCTGTACAATAAATTCCGTACTCTTGAGATTTTCTGCTTAATTCTGCACACTCAAATGTGTTGGTGGTTCAGATGAGCATTCAAACCTTTGGGTGCATGTCTGAACTGAAATGAAACTCAGCCTATTGAAGTTTTGCTATGCACTACATCAAGCTCAGATAGATCTTCCAAAGGCTTTTGACTTAGTCTTCAGAAAAGGCCTTTTTTTCAACTTTTAGAGAGAATTGGGTGCCTGCTAATCCTCTGCAGTCTGATCCAATCCTTCCACAGTGGCATGAAGGTGGCTTCCAATATGATGCTAATCTGCAGTGATGTCAAACAGGGAGGTGTTTTGCCATCTGCACTCTTCAGTATATTTTTCTCTGTGCTTCTTCTTTATGTTTTCTCATCTAGCACTAAGAGTGTCCATCTCCATATACAATCAGATGGAAAACTCTTCAACTTTTCATGTTTAAAGCAAAAATAAAAAATCAAGCACTTGCAGATAAGAGAACTTCTTTGTGCCCATGGTGCAGCACTCATCACACACAGTAAAAAGGCGCTTCAGCAACTTTGCACTAGCTTCATGCTAGTAAGTCCAAATTCATCACAGGCTATCATTCAAAGAAGACAATGATTACAGCACAAGGTGTATTGACTGCACCACAAGTTTCAATAGCTAACAGCATGCACAGTTGAGCACAAGTTCTGCTACCTAGGATCAACTGTATTAGATAACTTATCTCTGGTGAGTTTAATTCTTGCATCAGAAAGGCAGCTACCTATTTGGCCAACTAACCAAATGTGTGTGGAATAACAGGAAACTAACATTGAAAACCAAGATATGGGTCTACCTGATAAGTGCTTTAAGCATGTTGGTACAGCGGCGAGACCTGGACCAACTACAGTAGGAATAAGAGAAGACTAAACACCTTCTATACCTGCTATCTTCACCATATTCTAGATATCAAATGGGAAAAAAAGGTTGCTGACACCGAAGTACTCAAGAAAGCAAAATTGCCAAATCTAATCACTATTCTTAAACACACACATCTCCACTGGCTTGGTCATCTGCACTAGGGGGATGATGAGTGTATTCCAAAAGATCTCTTGTATGAAGAACTTGCCAATACTCAAAGGCCACTGGGCCAACCTATGCTCAAGTTCAAGGACCTTTGCAAGAGGGACTTGCATACTTTTAATATTGACACAGCGAGCTGGGAAGGTGCAGCTAGTAATGGGCCACAGTGGAGGGCAGTACTGCATCAGGGAGCCAAAGACGCTGAAAGTGAAGAGGGCAAAGAGGAAAGTGCAGCAGGCCTCGAACACTAGTAGTGGCTGGCTTTATCCTCTGTCCCTGTGCCTTGTGCCAGTACTGTTTGTACTGTCCCTTGAGAATTGGACTTTGTAGCCACTCGTGATACCACAGCATGACAAACAGTAACTGAATTGCTGCTTTGGTGCTTACACCATTGTCTTTCAAGATGGATGGTTGCCACATCAAACACATATCAGGCTTTTCTCATTCATTTCAAGACTCTCAACCCTAGATTTAAAGGTGTTCTCAAAAATTTTATTATGATCACTCCTTGTTCTCAACCCCCTCCCCCTTCGCCCCCAATTATCAGGCTCTTCTTCAGAACAGGCCTTGATCTTCTTGCTGCATTGTTTGTTTGTTTGTTTTTTTAATAAAAAGAAGAGCTAGGAAGAAATGGCCCCTAACTTGGCTTAATTCCAAAACTGATTATCTGAGATTAGCATCCTGCACAAACTTTGCTGATTTTAATTATTAGGTTTCCAAAGCAACTGCAAAATCATGAGATTTTCACAAGGGTAATGGCAGAATAGAGCAGAATGGCCCATGTAATTTTAAATTCACCAGGGGAAGCAGGTTGGGCCAGAGAAGACCACTCTTGGAATCCAAATGATCAGCAGCCTTTAATCATTGGCATAGTGGGGTCCTATGTCATATTGTATTAGCAATTTTTTTCTTTATTCTGTTTCATTCTATTTTTCCTACCAACTACCTCCACCACTCAGACCACTCTAAACAATAAGGACCATATCCTGTCATTGTTCCACACATGGAACTCTCATTGAAGTCAGTGTGGAATACATGTCAGGACTTTTTAATGGAGTATCCCACTTTGTCTGCCTTGTCTATTTAGATCGTAAGCTATTGGGGCTGGAACTGTCTCTAACAATATGAAGGTACAACATCCAGTGTAATGGGGCCCCAATCTCAGCAAAGGCATCCAAGTTCTATTGTAGTACAATAAAGTAATAATAATAAAATTAATACTACCGCACTGGTTTGTTTTCTCACGAAGACCTTCGATAGACTATGCTTTATAATCTCCAAGCTGATAGCTGGTTGCTATACACCTACTATACACAGTATTTGCTTCCAGGTGCAATTCATGGCATTGGTTATAATCTACTATATAAAGTCTTAGATGGCCAGGGGAGATATGGCCCATTGTGTTGCTCTTGTGGTCCCCAATTAGCAGCAGCAACATCCTTAGTGAAGGGTCCATGCTTCCTCCAACAGTTGACTAGAGTTTGATTTTTAACAAACTTCAGGCCACTGCATCTGAACTTTTCTGTTTAGTCTAGACATTCAGAGATTGATAAAGAAGCAAGAACTTCACATGGATGATGCAATGTTCATGGTGCTGTGGCCAGGATAACTCTCAGAGATTTGGACTCTATGCAAAAACATATCACCGTGCCCCATGGCCCTTATATGGCACTGCAAATGTCTTCTCGCAGGTCATCTTTTCTGTGTGCAGAAATGCACAGTTTCTAGGTTAGATGTTTCCCTCCCAGCCTTTGTTGTGGGAATGAGAATGGGAATGACCTGCTCATAGCTTCCAGTTAATTTATGCCAAGTGAAAGGAGCTATTAGTTTAGTTTGTAGCGAATCACAGAGATTGTGCAATATATGAGGGGCAAAGAGGTACCACTTTAAAGATATAAATCACTAAAAGGGAAAGAATCAATCTCTGCTTAATTATTTGGATACACTTTTTTCTTCTGTTTTCCATTAGTTTGTAATACAAATAGAGCTGGGCAGAACTCCAGGATGCATAGTTGGAACTGAGAAAGCACTAGATAGTAGGATGTAATTCACATAAAAACAAGCTAGTCCAATGAGCTGGTTATTCTTACTTATCCATAAACCTGACTGTAGAGGGAGCATAACTGTTTGGTGATTCCCTATGATGAATTTATATAGGAAACATTTCTGTAGCTAAAAGCATATCAATCTCTAAGATTCTTTGCTAAGATCAGAAGGCCTACTGTCAATTGCCTTCATTTATTATTTAATTCTCTAAAACTAATGCATGAACACAAGTATTTGCTTATTGTAAATTACAATATCTTCTCTGTGGAAATATCTTGTTGGAAACAGCAGCAAAAAATCAAGTTGCATCAAGCAAACAAAAATGAACATATAGTACATCCATTTTATTAAACAATTTAACACAGTTTCAGGACTCCATTAAATAAATGACAGTTTTTGTTTTACAATTAGTTGTACTTCCACATTTTTAATTGCCATCAGGAGTCCACGAAGAAATGACCATCTACATACATTTTATTTCACTATACTGTAATTTAATCTTAGTGAATAATAAATGTTTGTAGCATTCAGAATGCGAACTATTAGCATTATTTACTGTTTTCCACAAACTTATCAAATAAGTAGTTGTAAAACTGTTCAAGCATTTATATCTTACACAAATTCATTGTTTTCATAATGTTCTGTGATGGTAAACCATTCCAATATGTGGGTCACAAAGATGAGTTTCAAAATCACTCAGCAGACAATGTCCTTATAAAACGTTATAGAAACAGTCACCATGAGATGCTAATATATGCCACAGACACAAACTTTATTTTATTTATTGATAGGCATTTATGTGGTACTCATCACAGTACAAGTTAAGCACTCCACATCTGTTAATGAGGAAGTCAAAAGACTTTTGTAACATCTCAGGAATTTAGGCCTGTTTATGGTACATCGTACCATAGAAATAAACGTAGAAAAGATTGTAGGGACCAATGCCCAACACACTCCGTCTCATGCTGACAGACAAGAATTTGACCAGATGGAATATGCTCACCTGAGCCTAACAGATGTTCCCTGATCTGTTTTCCTTATAAAATAAGATTCTCGAAGTAAGCTGGGGGGAAATAGCAAGGTCATCATCGGTCCTGGGAAAAATTTCCTTCCGGTCCCCCAACTTGGCAATCTATTGAATCCTGTGTGAGATAACATTGTTTCCCAAGGTGGATTCTTGCAAACCTCTGGGATAGGGAAAGGAAAACCTTGTTTACTCACTAAGTTAAAAAAAAAAAAAAAAAGTCCTTCTGTGTATTTAAGATGCACGTCATTAGTTTTTGTTTTAATCATTGTGAAGAGTGTCCCTGTAATTTGTTGCTAATGCTTAATGGATCAAATCCTCTTTGGTACTCATATACAGCAGTAAAATCCTATGCTGGTCTCTTCAAATTAGGAGGTTGAGCATCATCAGCTTATTAATAAATGCCAGTGAAGAGCACTGACCCTAAAAGCATCTCAGCAGTCATGAGTGGCAAGTTTGTAGAAATTTTGGTGGTGCCCAGAACCAGCCCCCCAACTCCACCCCCACTTGCCTAAAACTCTGGGTGGGGTTTCAGGGGGGAGGTCTGGGGTGCAGGTCCTGGGCTGGGGATTAGGGTGCAGGAGGGGTGCAGGCTTTGGGATGGAGTTTGGATGCTGGGTGCAGGCTCCGGGCTGGGGNGGGGGTGAGGGGTGCAGGCTCTGGGCTGGGGGTGGGGGTGTAGGAAAGGGGAGGTGGTGCATGCTCTGGGAGGGAGTTTGGGGATAGGAGGGAGTGCAAGGGTGAAGGTTGTGGGGCTGAGAATGAGGGTTTCATGATGTAGGGGGGCTCAGGGCTAGGGAAGAGGGTTGGGCTGTGGAGTGAAGGCTGTGGGGCTGAGGATGAGGGGTTCATGCTGCAGAGGGGGGCTCAGAGCTGGGGCAGAAGATCAGGGTGCAGGGGGATGAGGGTTGGGGCTGAGGATGAAGGATTCATGATGCCAGGGGGCTCAGGGCTGGGGCAGAGGATTAGGGTATGGAGGGATGAGGGCTGTGGCTGGGTTTGAGGTGTTCATGCTGTAAGGGGGCTCAGAGCTGGGGCAGAGGATCAGGGTGTGAAGGGATGAGGGTTGCGGCTGAGGATGAGGAGTTCATGCTGCGGGGGGGGTCAGGGCTGGGACAGAGGATCAGGGTGTGAAGGGATGAGGGTTGGGGCTGAGGATGAGGGGTTCATGCTGCGGGGGGGGGGCGGTCAGAGCTGGGATTAGGATTAGGGTGCGGGGGGATGAGGGCTCTGGCTGGGGCAGAGGATTAGGGTGTGGGGGGGATGAGGGCTCTGGCTGGGGCAGAGGATTAGGGTGTGGGGGGGATGAGGGCTGTGGCTGGGGATGAGGGGTTTGGAGCATTGGAAGGGCGCAGGGCTAGGGCAGAAGGGCAGGGTAAGGGCAGCTTGCATTAGCAGATGGCAGGCACTAGGACCCAGGGGCAGCAGACAGCCATTCCACTCTGGCAACAGGAGCAGGCAGGGACGCGGTGGGGGGACACGTAGGGGGATGGGTGGCAGGTGGAGGCCGGAACCCGCTCCAGGCAGAGACGCAGCAGCGTGTGGGGGAGACCCGCAGGGGCTGAGGCCCGATCCAGGCAGGGCCAGGGGAGAGACCCAGCTCCAAATATTACTGGAGCATGGCCCCCAGCCCTGAATATTCCTGGTGCTCCAGCACCGCAAATATATATAACCTGCCGCCTATGCCAGCAGTACTTTCTCATGATTGTGACCTGCCGCTCTTTACATTTTTCTTGTAACCAATTTGCTACCCACTCTTGATTCCTGTAGCCACAGCTAAGTAGGCCAATCTAAGAATTAAAGTCTATCATCTCCTTTCACTAATGTGAATGGCATGGAAGCTACACAGCCTGGCTAGGGGCATAGAAAACAAAAATAGCACCTCTGCTGCATGCTCTTGTTCTTAAGCCCATGGAAGTCCTCCGCCCCCCCTTCCTAAATTAATTTGTAAAGCCATTTACTCTGTCCTTCCTTCAGATTCCTCCTGAAGCCCTGTTATAGCTGTGGCACCCACAAGAAGTCAGCTAGTTAGTAAGGGCTAGGTTGTACAGCATTTGGGGAAAGTTGTTTTTGTTATATATATACTGAAAAAACCCCAAACTTCCAGATAACATGGAATTATCAAATTGTGTGACAGCTACCTGTGTAACTATGTGATCATCTTATCTCACTTCCCTTCTCCCATTCCCTCTTACTGCTTTTTATACTTACACTTTGTTCCATGTCTCAAATTAAACTGCCAGTTTTTCAGAGATAGGGACTGTGTTTTGCAGTGCATTTTTGCAGTGCCTTACACAATGGGACCCTGATCCCAGTAAGTGTGCAGGTTTAGGGGGAAGTTAAGCACATTCTCACTTCTGAGCCTGTCGGATATTCAGTTTGGTAGTTGCATGGAGCTAAAATTGCTCCGGGAATGGGACTCTGCCTATTAAGCAGGATGCCACATTCTGCACCAGCTGAAGTTTCAAAGTGGTTTTCAGGAGTAGTCCCATCTAGAGTACATTGCAGTAATCCAGGGTAAAAGGAAGAAAGGCCTGGGTAAGTCTGGTGGGATCTACCCCCCTGAAAGAAAGCTTACAACCTCCTTGCCAAGTGTGTTGTCGGCAGTCCATCCCAAGATTGCTTCACTTAGCCCAAGGTTTAGATAGACTGCATGTGGTGATGCCATGCAGCACAAATGGTGTCTGTCAATCTGCAATCTAGACAACCCAGAAGTTACAGGGTCTGTGTCTGGTCAGCAGCATCAATAAAGAATTCCCTTTGTGTGTACAAGACCTGGTACTGATCTCTTCTCCAGCACTAAGACTGCTACAGAGAGAAGCTGGAGGAAAAAGCTCTATTGGCCCCAGCTGCTATCAGGAGATCTGATATCCAGAATCATTGTCGTAGCATTATAGTTAACTGGATTCTAAGTGTGTGAAGATTAGTCCTGAGTAAGTTTTCAAAAATGAAGCCATCTTGAAAGGTAGAGAGATTCACTGTATTTGTAGGGTCATTCTGATAAATAATAAAGCAAAAAGTTGTAACTGAGAAATCTTGGAAAAATATAGCATAGCTAGGAAATAAAAACATATAAAGAAATTCAGCTCTAATCAATCCAGGCTGTTCCTAGCTAATGGGACAGAAGTGAAAAATAAGGTCTCTCTGCAGATCATTCACACATTTTTTTTTAAATGTTGTAAGTTACCCAGCAACCTTGGTGATGTGCACAATGCAAACACTTAGATGGATACACAGATACTGAATAACACAGCTATTCTAGAACAACTTGCCCAAAAGAATATATTTTTGTGCAACTTGCTAACAAAAAACTATAGCTTGAAATTAAAATTTGAGTAGGTTAACAAACATTATAGCATTTTAATAATAAAATCAGATATGGACCCAATCAAAAACCTATATCCAAACACCCCAAAACTGAAACTGGATCTACATTCAAATTTTGCCAGCAGCCCGTGTCTTTAAAATGGACCAAACCAAACCTCTGGATCTGAACGAGCCACAACTTTGAAATGCTGAACTCTGGATACTGAGCCTATCCTTTACTAAACAATCTTATGTTGAGTTGATTCATCTCAGGTTCTGAATCTGATTTGGCTGTATAATCATTGAATTTTCAAATTTCTTTAAAAATCCAGTGTAGCTGCCAGATATCTGCCTTTTCTGGTCATGCAGGTGGATTCATAGTAGCATCAAGTGTTCAATTAGCTTATTCCCAAGTGAACATTCCTTGTGGATATCCCATTGGAGAGATCCCTGTCACACTTTTGCCTACTTAAAGGTAATAAACCAGTTGTCATATTCTGACATATTTCTAACTAATTTTTAGTGATATTTCTCAGTGCTATCTTCTTACATTATAATGGTAGTGGGGCTAATATACATATGAGAAAGGTCCCTCCTCATAGTAACTTGCACTATCACTCTCTCTCTCTCTTGCAAGGGAGACAGCATACAAGCAAAGCAGTGGTAAGGTATGGAAACAGAATCTGTCAATAGGCCAGTTGGAGAAATGAGATAACCAAAGGAAAGGGGGAAATAACTATCTTGAAAGGATGTTTGGAGGATTAGTCCCTTCCTGCAAGCACCTCCTGGAAAATTCTTAGCACACTTACTTCCTGTGAAATCAATGAGAATTAAGGGAACTCAGCAACTCAGGGGGCATTGAGTATTTGCATCTGAAAGGCTCGTATGAGGTTCTTTCCTGCAAGCACCACGGTAGTGAGCCATACTGAGGCAGATACTCCACTGGTATAATTGTCATAGATCCATTCCTTTCAGGGCTGCCGAGGCAGAATTCAAGTCAGGCTGTCATAGCACCGTGACCTCAATGGAGTCAGGACAAATATACTATAAGAGACTCTGCCCCCGTATTACCACAGCAAGACTCACAAAGAACAGCATTGACTAGGTAGAAACATGCAAAAAGGCAAGTTGTTTTGCTCCTTGGCTATTTTTCTTGGTACTGTTAGGTACATAACAGTTGTGTTCCTTTAAACATAGAACAATCTATAGGTTGTTTTTGTATGACTCTATTTCTATTGTAGAAGTTGCTCCAGAATAAGCTTGCTCTGTAATGAGGGGTGTTATTTGGTGCAGCAAATACAGTGAGCCGTTACATTGTATTTGCTTGTACAAGACACAATGCTAGAAGCCTGGCAGAATTAAGTAAAACAGAGGGGTGGGGGAGGGCCCTCTGTTTTCCTTAAGCAAAGATATGGTTGCTGACCATTGTGAACTATAGTGCCTTCCACGGAAACCAGCTGAAAAATGTTAAACAGGGTAATTTGCCATTTGTATACTGGTTCTCCTCTATTCAGGATTTCAGATCCATTTATTTACTCTGTGTCATCCTGGTGGACTCTCTGGGGGCATTCCAGATGTGAACATTTCCTTCTGAGAAGCTGTTTTAAACTATGAAAGGGAATTGGGAAACCTGGCCAGAATTCTCCTGCTATCCTGTGAGGTTTAAGGTCATTTCAGCCAGTACAAGGCTAGCCTTACCTTAACAGCCCACTTCTCCTCTGGCTTAACTCCATTGGAGTTACACCATGAATAATTTTGAGTTCAGTGAGATTATACCAAGGATTAATTTGGCCCAATATGTTATATGCCATGTATAGGATCTCACTGGTCCTGCCATGGTTGGGTCAGCCATTTCTGTAGCCATGAGCTCTGACACACCTGTTCTGATTAGGTGCTACCTGCCCTTCTGATGCTGCCATCCGCACTTCAGCCTTTTTTAGTCCATATGTATTTCTGTTATTTGTCACTGGTTTAAGGATTGGAAGAGTTTCTCAAAACTTTACAACCAGTGAAAATCAGCACCAGCTTTGTAATTCTGGCACAACATGTCTTCTCTTTGAAGTCTGGTGACTGCTTTTTACAGTTCTATTTTTAAAATGTATTAAAGATGTTTAAAAGTGGCAGAGACTTCCAATAAAAGCCATGTTGTCGAGAATCAGGATGCTGGTCCCAATTTAAACTGGCTGTTAAACCATTGTGTATCAGAATTAAAGGGGTCTGATTTATCAAATACCTTGGGCTGAATGAAAAGAAGAACTAGGGAATAAACATTCAGGGTCTGCAGAGAACAGTCTCTCTATCTCCCATGACTTGCAACACTTCTTGTAACTACTGTGCAGTACATAGGTTCCTTCCCTATGTTTAATAAACTGACCATAACAGAAAATGCTAAACGATAACCAGGGAGGGATGCTAATGAAATTTTACATTTGCTCGTGTGTGTATACAACAGTTTCCAGTGCCACCACAAGCTCTTGTAATCTGAAATGGACTCAGGATATACTGTACAGCATTGTAATTGGCTTCTGCTTTTTATCAGCCAACATTTGTATTTTTACCTATAAAAACTAAAATTTTATTTCTCAGATGACATATCAACACCATATTGGATTGCTTATTCAGGGGCACTGAATTGACAGAAATGGGAGAGCGCATTAATGATTCGGACTCAGCGCTTAATCTGCTGAATCATTTATGATTTGTGCATGCATGAAGAACCCACATGATGGACAGTCTCGAAGTCCAGAAATCCTGGTAAGAAGCAATAGAATTTTTTGAGGCTGCATAGTCCAGTGGATAGATCACTAGAATGGGACTCAGGAGACCTGGGTTCTGATCTGTGGTTTGCCAGTGACCTCAAGCAAATAATTTCACATCTCTATGCCTCTTTTTCCCTTCTCAATTTAGATAGTCCCTGCCTCTAAGGTATTTACAATCTTCTACTATGCATTTGTACAGTGTCTAGCACAATGGGGCCTTCATCCTGGTTGGGCCTTTAGGGGCTCCTGAAATCTAAATAATTATTATATAGTCACACAACAACAATACTTAGCACTTCTGTATAAACTTTGCAGCTCTTGACAAAAATGGGTAAGTGTCATTATTCCCCACTCTATAGAAGGGGAAACTGAGTCATAGAATAGTGAAGTAACTTGTACAAGGTTATAGCAGAAATCGAAGCTAAAGCCCTTGAACCCAATCACATGCCCTCTCTGTTGGACCACACTGCCTGTAATAGTGTAGTAGTTTACCCTGCTTGAGTGAGGGTTAGTAAGTGTTTCCAAAACTCTGACTTAACATTTTGTTTCCAGGCCATTTTAAATTTAACTTGTCATTTCATAAGTTAAAGATGGTTTATATACATTAAGCAGGGGTTTTTTGTTTGTTTTTTTTAAGTTTAGAGCAGTAAATAAATAAATGAATACCTTGGGTACTAAGCTTCCGATAATTCTTGTCACCAAGCTCTTAGCCAAAAGTTATATATTCACCTCTTGCTTTCAGAAATACAAAACAAACTGCAGTGCATTTAGTCTTCCTTAATGAAAAATAGTGCCATTTGGATTTAAAGAAAACATTTCTCAGTGGGCACAGTCTCTCTATTTTCTGACACTGCAAAATGGTGTGAGGAATCAAAATTTGCAAATAGTGCCTTGATGTCTTTAATCTCCAAACAGAGCAGAGATCCTTGGCTTTAACACTGCTGAGTAATATTTGATGGGAGGGGGAGTGGGGGAGTCCACCTTTTTTTGAATTGTTAGGCAAATTCACTTTTTCTTCATTTTCTATTAACTGGTCAGAATGCCTTTTGAAATAATGAATTTTAATATTGGAGAATATTCACATGGAACGACTGTCTAACTGAAACCTCACCATAATTGTTGTTCTCATCCAATCGGGGAACAGAAACATATCATGTGAGCTATGTGTCCAGCGCTAACAAACCAGCACAGCTCATATAACTAAGAATAACAAAATTGAGAAAAATCACAAGAGGTTCAGACAATTCATGAATAGACCAAGAGGCTACATTTTTTTAATAAGATATTTGTTGCAAATTATTCAGCCAGCTATAAACCTCATGGAACTCAATTTACCTGCTTCTGAGGCATGAAGGACTTAGTCAAAACCATCTTGAATTGACCATGCAGAGATCTGTCTGTGTAAAATGTGGGATTCTAACAGTTTCAGATCTAATTCCTTGATCATTAGGCCATCCTATCCTGTTGAAACAATGATGCTATTATAAAAGGTTCATCTTCAATAGTAAAATAGTTTCTGTGTACCTCTGTGAAGACATTGTTCCAAGTATTATTTTATTGGTTTTGAGCACAACATGACATTAGCTGAAGGTTATAGACGGGGGGAAAAGGGGGAGGAAGCAAGAGGCCAAGGGTGCCAATGAAAAGATCAGTGCTATAATTAAGATGGCAAAATCACTTCCATGCAAGCCTATGGACACATTTCCTGATCTCAAAATAAGAGAGCAAAATCTGACACTGAGCATTAAAACAACAAAGAAAATAAACACCAACCCAGAAACAAAACAGTAAAACAGCATTAACATAAACCCACGCAAGAAAAGTAGTTTTGAAGTAAAGCTGCCATAGCACCCTGAACTCTGGTGTTGCGTCACATTTATAATCCTCTATCAGAAAGTCTCACTGACCAACGTTATACACAACATCACTAGGGAAAATTTTGGGTAACCAAAAGGGGTGAAGTAAATGGATGAGCACATACTTTTGGCACTATCTCAGAGCATGGGGAGGGAAAGACTGGCACTGGAGAGGAAAACTGTGGAGGGAGAAGCTAAGGGCTTGGCTATACTGGAGAGTTGCAGCGCTGGCAGTGGGTTTACAGCGCTGCAACTTAGTCACCATCCACACTTGCAAGGCACATACAGCGCTGCATCTCCCTGGCTGCAGCGCTGGCTGGACTCCTGCTCTGCCTTGGGTATAACGATTGCAGCCCTGGTGATGCAGCGTTGCTCCGCCAGCGTGGCCACCAAAAACGCTGTAATTGGCCTCCAGAGGTATTCGGAGGTATCCCAGAATGCCTGTTCAGCCACTCCCAACAGCGCTGCAAATGCTGCAAATGTGGCCACACTGCAGCGCTGGTAGCTGTCAGTGTGGCCACACTGCAGCGCTTTCCCTACACAGCTGTACAAAGACAGCTGTAACTCCCAGTGCTGTACAGTTGCAAGTGTAGCCATACCCTAAGACTTGCTCTGCAAGGAGATCTGGGGTCTTGTGGAAATAAACAGTATGTGATCATGTAATTGAAGACTGCAATGCATGCACACAAGGGCTGAATTAAGGTTGCACAGGCAGCCTTAATTCTGGCATTTCCTAACTTTGGTGTGCTTGACTTCACAACCCTAATGCTCTTCTAACAATCTTTTTGTAACAATGTTATAAAGGTCTGGCCCCTTGTTGGTCATTTCAAACAAACACTGTGTCCATGTGGTCTTTCTAGCATGCTCTCCACATTAGAATGATAAAGGTTACATCCTGCCCTGTATTGTATGTTAAAATGGAAAGATAAGCCTCTTAGGGTGACCAGATGTTCTGATTTTATAGAGACAGTCCTGATTTTTGGGGCTTTGTCTCACATAGGTGCCTGTTATCTCCCACCCACAGTCCAATTTTTCACACCTGCTATATGGTCACCTACCTCTTCCTATAGCACATTCAGGCAGTGGCAAGGCAGGATTCCTACTTTAATGCTCAAAGGCATGCTAGGAGGGGATCATAGCTAAATGTGCTTGCTGGCACCCCACAGCTTCTCTCAGTCAAACTCCAAGCCAACATATTGCCAATGTTATGGTGTAAGCAGGCATTTCATGCGGTGGACACTGCTCGTTTTAAAGCAGTGGGTGCCCAACCATGCATTTCCCCCCTACCGTGAACCATGGCTGTAATGTACATGTGTTTGGTACAGCCATGTTCCCCTCACCAATTAGGGGGCCCTCCACAGTAAGAACAGAATTTGGCCAGATTTAATTTATCTAATTTGCCTATGTCTGTGATCCTTCTGGTTTCCTATAATTTAGATTAAATGACTGTCCATTAACATAGGGCTAAATCTTAAAATATTTTCTCACATGATTAGTCAGTCGAACTTACTGTGACTAATCATGTGACTACGGATTACTCACGTGAGTGAGTTGTCGGATCAGCCCATATTCACCAATTTCCTTTGGACTGAGTATGTGGCTGAAACAGTAGGCTTTCAATTACTATGATAGTTTTGCTTTTAATAATATATATATTATATATATAATGTCTTGCTTTTAACCTAATTGCTATAAGCCTCAGATGTAAACAAACAAAAAAATTCTCCCCTCATTTGTATATACTGTGGAGAACCACAATAATGACTTCCACTGCTAAATACTTGTTTACAGCATACCCTAGAAAGTGCAGCAGATACACAGATGCATTATATCTAAATTGAAAAATCTCTCTCTAACATACAGACAGAGGATAGTCTGAGAACTGTTGCATGTTTGCTTTTGAGAATCTACTACTATAAACTGGCTTTTGGTGCTCAATATCCACATGCAATCTTCCCAGCCTGTATAGGCAATCATAGCACTTCATTGTCCAGTGCTATCATTACAATATTGTTATCATCTGAGCTTGAGTCTGACACTTTCTCTAAGACCTTTCAAATAACCCCTTTACTAGGCTTCAGTACCAAACCATTCAGGGCAAATCTCTGCTTTGTGCTTGTCAGCCTTAATAGACTGGATGTCACTTTTGCCTGTAAAAAGTGCCTGCTCTTCAGCTGTCAGTCAGTCCTTGTGGTGTCAGCTGAGAGCCTGGCTGGAGCCTGCTGGATTAGAGGGTAGTTACCATAGCTGTCAGATTACTGACAACCTGACACCCACATTCCCAACTTCCTTTTACTGTATTTGGTTTCCATCTAGCTCCTTGAACCTTTCTTAAGGTGGATCCAGCTGTCGGAATTAAATGATAAATTTTGGAGGTATCTGGAAAAGTTTTGCTCACTCTCTGCATTCCTTTTTCAATTGTTTTTTTTTAAATCATTCATTTAATTATTTTTTTGCAGATTTATTATTTTTCAGTAAAATTTATGAGGAAAAAATAATAAATTTTGTAATGTCCCCAAACTAATGAAATTATTTCTTTACTTTTAATGATTCTGGGATATTTGAGGATATTGGGCTTGTTAGATTCTTTATTCAGTCTGATTTTTTCCACTTTTATTTCCCTCCACAGGTTTTAGAAGTAACCTTACCACCTCATTCATTCATTACCTCCTCTCTCTCTCCCATACACACTCAAGAGGCTGTAGGGTATGTGATTCCATGTACAGTTAACATTTATTGAAATGAGTGTGTGGTATGCTAGCATTTTATACAACTGTGCTTGTATTTTTTATTCCATATGGTTTTCTCTAATTAAATAGGATTATTTAGGACCAGATATTGCTACACTTGTTCACATTGGCTGTGTCTTCACTGCACAAAAAAGAAAAGTGTTGTTACACTGATACCTAACTTGAATTATTTATCTCACTGTAAAATCCTAATGAGGACAAGACACTGTAATTTTTATCTCAGGGCAAATAAGTCCACATAAACCTTACACCTCCTTTCACTCCCCATAATTTGGGATTGACTTCAACTAGCTACTCTAAGGTTAAAACTACAGGTGCCTTGTCTCTGCTAGGATTTTACAGCAAGAGAGCTCTCGATGTAAAAAATAAAAAACAAAACAAAACATGTATTTTTGCAATGAAGACATAGCCAGTGAGTAGCACTTCTCTCTGAAATAGTCCCTGGGAAGTAAGATACTATTCAGTGTAAGGGTGGCAGAAATTGGCACATCTTGATTAAACATATACACAGTAGATATTTTAAATGGTGCTTCGTACCTTTTTTAGAGAAATGATTGCAACTCTTTCAGAACAGTTGTTTCTTGATTAGTTCAGTAACATGGATCAAATTAATATGAAAATTGTTACATTTTTTGTTTTCATGGTCTCCCTAAGAATTTGACCTAATACATTCCAAAACAAAAAATAAAGCAGGGTTAGAATTGTAAGACTTGTTTCTGTCATCTTTATTCACATTGAATAGTGTTACTACTCAACGTAAAAGTGGCAGAATCTGGTCCTTAGTGAATATGCTCCTTTGCAAATTTGCATGAAGTATGTAGTGTGTATGTCTTGTTATAATCTTACATGCAATGGCAAGTTTGTGATACAAGGGCTTAACTGGTTATTCATGGTTGTTCATTAAGAGTGTAATGGGAAGACCAAGCAATCAAGATTTGTAAGGGAATGCTGTGAGGTTGACACAAACTATGTTGCCCAGTTGCTCAGTCTGTGGGCCAGTGGATTGCAATAACTGACTGCTCTGTTCATGATTACCTGCATAGCCCCACAGATTTCATGCAGCTCAGTAAATATCTTTGCATTGTAACTCTCCATTCAATGCTGAACAGACATTTTTCAAGGGGATTTTCAGTAAAATTGCCTAAGAAATAGAATACCTGTATAGCAAAAAATCTTTGATATGATTAGGATGACTGGGAACGGGAACACTGAATGTTCAAGCAAAACCTGCATCACCCTGTGTCTCAATTTTTCATTGCACATCTTCTATAGTCTTGCAAGCACAAGTACTTTCATATTTTTATAAAATGCAAATTTAGGCAAGTAGGTAACAAAGCTTTTGAAGCATTAGGGAGGTGTTGTTAGCTTCTCCATAGCTGAGCATATGTTGAAATGAAGACTAAGTTTGGATTTTTCTTTAGTTATGTAGGAACTACATTCACACACATGAACTTTGCTACATGTTCCCATTTCTTTTCTCTATTTCTCCCTTATTACATTTCATGCTTGCATAACTGTTGCCTCGCAGGGCAGACAGGTGTGATTATGGATACTCCACACTGCATCTAACCTTGCTAGCTTCCTATCAGTAGGCAGAAGTGGCTTGCTGCCTGTAAGTAGCATCTGAGTCATTCAAAGACCCAGCTCCTCCAAAAGTCGCAATACAAAACCACCTTCTGTAGCTATTGCAATACCAGCATGGAAAAATTTATGGTATCTGATGACAATCATCTTTTGGATGAGTGTAGCACTGCATACTGGTACGGTACTAACTACTGAGTTCAATTTTAATGTAAGACTTTGCATTCTGTTTGCTTGAACGTGATGAGCAGATGCCAATAGTGTCAAGACCTTTATTAAGAAATTGTTTAAATTCAGAACTCTTATCTTTGTGTTACATCACAAAGGTTAAACATATGTGTAACAGGCTTTTATTCTCTTTGTCCTATCCACTTTCCTGATTTGCCTGAACTGTTACCTCAAAATATATTATGGATATTAAATTACTAACATGACCTGATATTATTACAAGTGGCTTTACACTTTTAAATTAACACCTCTTCTTTCAACATAGCAAATCCTGAGGTCCTTAGTCAGTCATCACCATGAGAGTTTGCCTTAGTGAGGACTAAGTAAATACTTAATAACGACTTCAGGACGTGGCCCTTTGATTATCTGGTTAACTTAGACATGTGTCAGCCCATTTAAGTTGACACCTTCTTGAAATCACATTGTTGGGCAGGGAAGAGAAGAAACAATTATACATAAATTAATGATAAGATATCAGATGTATCTGTGTGGGTTCCTTACTTTTGCCCATGTGCGACAAGAACCTAATTTATTTTAATTTACCTTCGTATATCTTAAATCTAGAGGCTTAATTAAAGTAGTCTTTATGATAATACTATGATATTTGAATGTGAAATCAGGGTTATGAAACATGCATCATTAATCCAAATCAGCAGAACTCCTCTCAGCAATTTCACACTTAAGCCCATTATCAGAAAGTAATGCACTATTTCCCCCCAGGAGATGCCAAAGAGCTATCCACAGTAGCGGGTGAATCCATGTTTGAACAGATAGGCTAAAATGATGGGATATTAAGCTACCTAATTTGGGTATCTCTTAAGTAGCCTTCAGAACAATGGATGTGTTGTCATTTTTTCATCTAATTTCCAGGTACAGTTACAGAACACAATTCCACAGTGCTAGTCAACTGGCTGAGCGTGACACCTGATATTCTTCAAGGAATTAATGCTGTCTAGGGAAGAATTCTGCATATGATAGCAACAGCTTACTCTTTAAGATAGAACAGGTAGTATTGTATCTCACCTACTGTCCACAATCTTCAAAATTAACTTGCTTAGAGCATCCCATGCATTTGCTCTGACACTTGCAGTGAATATTTGGCTACCTTTTAATTTCAGTGGAATTTCAGTGCTGGTGAAGAGTGCCATATTGACAGCCATCAACAGACTGAAGTCAGAATTCACTGGCCTATAGAGTGACATTACAAGCCTCTCCACACTGATCCACCCACGTGTGTCAGCTTAACTACAAGAGGCTACCTGTATGGCTGACAGGATAATTAGCACAGGAAACAGTTCATTTTAGAAAGTCCCCTGAACAGTCATGTGTGGGTAACAATGTTCAGTTATTATAGGTCTGGGCAACCTAGAAGTGACATGCTAAATTTTGCATTTTTTCACCAGTCCCCTCACCCATTAGGTATCACATTCTTAACTATAGGCTTGGAATGATTAAGGGATAGACCTGAGATATCACAAAGTTTGGAACCATTGCTACTATACTTGTGCCTGCACAATTAGACCCCGATTCAGCAATGCTCTTAAGATAGAGCCTGACGTTAAGCATGTGAAAAGAGCCATTAGTTTAAATGGGACTACCCACTTGAGTAAAACTAAGCACATACCTAGTGCTTGCAGGCTCAGGGTTCATATTCCAATGTTACAAAAAATGGTTTTGTTGAAAAGCAGGTACTATACAACTATCAATTTGAAACTTTGATATCTCAGTTTATAGCCCCCAACACAGTAACTGGAAAATATTTCTTTTTCTGCAAAATACCAACAGCAAATATAAGGTATCAACCAACCACTACCAAAATTGTTTATTTGTTTTTAATAAAGGCATAGGAGTTACAGAAGTGCAAAAAGTGCTTTAGACCTTTTAATTTGTTTTGTTTACTTCTGTAGTGTAAAAAAAAACAACCCCAAAACAGTCAAACCAATTGTTTTTAATTGATTTAAAAAATTGCCCAAGGCAGAAACCTAGAAAACCAATCTTCAGTCTGGAGTGAATTTTTACAGCTGCCTTTTAAGCCCCCTGAAAATGGGATTTATAATGGAAGTGCTGACACAACCTTATCTAGAATATATCGGTGTGAACTGTACTGCTATAATAAGCAGTTATTATGTATGTGTAAAAATGATGAGAGCCAGTGTCTGAAGAGAGTTAATGTAAAATGCTAAGCAATTATAGTTGGTTACACTGTATAGGTTAATATTCTTTCATAGAGCTACACTTTTTTCCCCTTTTGTCCTCCAGAACTCCTAATGAAAATTTTCAGACCTGACGGTAATGATAAGCAGCCATTCACACGTCCTTTGTGTCAAGACTGGAGCATTAATGCTTTCCTTCATATAACATTTTGCATAGCCTAAAGCATCTATTAAAATCCTTTGTAAAATTCATGAAACAAAAGTGGTGGGTTGAGTCTAGTGGGAGAGAAAGTAAGCTGCTTATTAGCAAAAAGTCAAAAACACAGGGCCAATTACAGATCTGAACAAGAAGGGCTAAAGAACAGCATGGGGAGTAATTCCTTCTTCAGCCCAATGGGCTCAAGTGAGAGGCAACTTAGATAAAAATATAGAAAATATTCTAAGCAGTAATTAAAGTAAAATTTTGGAGTTAGAAACAGCTCTATAACAACTGAAGGAAATGCTCAAGAAAAACAATTGTCTGGTCTCACATAGATGCTAAATTGGAAGGATTTAAGACTGCTCCCTAAAGGAACGACTAAGGGGTAGTCAAGAGGAGCTGTGAGCTCAGGAGATATGTAAAGAATCTGTTTGGTATTTCAAATGCTATAAATTACATAAAAAATGAGCTTTTCTACTGAACAAGCAACATAAAACTGAATAAACCACAATAAGATTGCCCTTTTTCTGTTATAAACCTGACATTAAGCCTGTCATGTTCAATGACAGCTTAACAGACTTCATTCTTTACCCTTTGGAATTTGAAAGATTGGCAGATGTCATGATTTCCCTAACATAAAAGACCTTGCAGATAATGTTCACAACACATACTTTTAGTTTCATAACTTCACCCCCCTACTTTCAGAATCATTGGGTGAGATATGCAAATAGGGCTTGAGATTTTTCTCTGGTCAATAATTGTTTCTGACCCCGAGGAAAATCTTTTGTTGATGAAGGAAAAATCGTGACATGGGCAGCAATTTTTATGATTTGCTTTACTAGTTGAAACATACCCCTCCATTCATAATAATGAGCGCCTTGCACAAAACAGCTTATTATTATGAACAGAGGGTATAATACTATTAAGTTCTTTGGAAAGCTGAGTCAAAGCAGAACTAGTCCTGGTTTGCTCTCAGCTCGAAGCAGTGTTCCCTTTAAAACTCCCCCCCCTCCCCCCCGCAAAATCTTTTTGAAACACACACACACACACACACACAAAATTTGAATTGTGGTAAGAAATACAAAACTCTCGTTTCCTAACACTTGTTTGGTACGCTTGTGTGTTGTGATTAATTTACTTTTCAATTTCCGAATGTTCTGTAAGATTACGTCATTTTTCTGCAACTTCTTAGGAGGGCAGATCTATTCCTTTGAATCTGAAAGAGAACTGAACACCTATTTAAAAGGGAAATCATGCCCCCTGCTTTTGCTAAATGAGGTCAAAATGCAATGGAACTGATATAGTTACTCCATATGCTGGGATGTAGACAGGAAGTGGATCAGCTGCACAGAGGACTCCGTAGCCTGCCACGTTATGGAACTAAATTCTATATTAACTTTCCCTACAGGTATGTGTATGGGTGTGTATGTAGAGGTGTGAGGGTGTGTGTGCACGTGCATGCACCCACAGCCAGTAGTTCTTCACATTTCACAGATCTAGAGGACACAGTCCCTACACAGGAAGGGTTTTGTGGATTACAGCCATTACTACAAGGCATAAAAGGCCGTAGCAGCCATGGAGTGGCTGTGTGGATGGATAGAACCCTGACCTGGTTTAGGGCAAGATTCCATTTGTCCAGCCTTCCACACTGACCTCCAGCCAAAGCCCTCTTACTTGACTTTTGCAGAAGGAATATGAATTTCACCCTAAACCTATGGCATCTGACCACAAATTAAGTCAACTCTCTATTTAGCAGATGCACTTGTTATCATAGACAAATCCTCTCCTTGCGATTGGAAGGCATATATGAATATGTCCCAAACAGGTTTTGAAAATTTTTATCATGAAGGGCTTTCAACTTTTAAGGCTGAAATTGTAGCTACCTTCTTTTCTATTTCTGGCCTTTTTCCCTGAAAACTGAGTATTTAGGCTGTTACCTGACTCATGCATCCAAGTATCAGTTCATGTGCATATATTTCACAAAAGCACAAATCAGAGGTCAGCTGAAAATTTGGCAATTAAGCATTAATGTGCAAACGTGCTGTATTTGTTAAATATTTCCAGCTCTGTTATAGCCCATAGTTTAGATGTATAAATACCATATTCTAAAGAGTTGTGGTATTAATATTTTAATCCAATTTTCTACTTTTAGGGAATAATATCAGAAATCCTCCACTCAGTAGGTAGAATCGCTGGCAAAATTTTTCATAACCTTAAATTTCAAAAACAAGTTATTTAACTTAACATTTAACTATCCATTTACATACACAAATACATTTTGCTTGCACAAATCCAAATTTTGTGAGAGCAAAATATGGGCACGAGTGATATACCTATGATTTTAGAGGCAAGATTTGAAAATATGGCCTCAATGCTAAGGTTTGTGTACAGGAGGAAGAAACATTTTTTTCAAGGCACAACTTTTTAAGCACATATATTTCTCATCATAAGGTGCAACACCCTGAATTTTTTTAAAGCTGACCTTACATAGGAAAAGAGAGGAAAATTTTCTACTTGAAAATTTGATCACAAATACCCCCCAAAAAGTAACATTTTTATTATCTCTGCAAAATATTATATGAGGATTTTAATTTCTTAAAATGTTTGAATTGTAGCACTGAAGTTTCTAAAACTGGTTCTGATCCAAACTTTTGAAAGAATTGCTAAAATCTTGTAACTGATTAAAGAATTTTCAGCATGTGATCCCTAGTTAATAATCAGAGTAGAGCAAAGAATACTTTTATTATTCTTTTTCATCCTTACACATTTTGTTAGAGAAGGGCTTGCATCTCAAACTCCCATTATTACTGGATTTTTTAAAAAAGAAAATTGTATCTTAAATGATATAGCCACTACATTTAAAAATGTATTTCTATGTATGGTACTCAATGAAAAAAATATTATTAAACAATCATAGGATACGGTATGGATGATATAATTACATTAATAAACTGATGGGGTTTTCATTTCAGTTAATCATTTATGTGTGCTAAAAGCACTCATGTTAATTGGAATAGTGTACATGATGTAAATGTACCAGACATAACTATCACAGAGAAAAACAATTCTGTTTGTAATTATTCCAAATATAGCATCAAGAAAGTCTTGTGGTTTGTGTTTGTAGAGTGAAATTTCTTTAGCTAGATTTTTAAAATAAAATGTACATATCAATGAACAGATAAAAATTCTCAAAACTGTATCTCCCTGTAGTTTCACTAACTTGTTAACCTACTTACAGCAATTAGTGCTTCATTAGTAAGGCTAACTAACTGTTGCTGTGCCTTGTAATGATTTGCCAGGTTTTCTATATACAAGTGCATAATCAATGTTTTCCAATTACTGCTATAGTGCGACCACTATTTCAAATAAACTAGATAATAATACAAACCCATTACTGAATCTGAAGTAGCAGAGGCATTTAATTGCAAGGCAGTTCCTCTCAGCTTTTAAAATTTTTCACACTAACGAAGTGTCATACAAAAAAGTTGTATTGATTTTTCCACCACATGGCTTCAACCACAAATATGTAATTATCCCTTTTATATCTAGCAGGGGGATTAAAATAATCTATAGTATATAGCCTTTACTTATCCCTGATGGGTTTAATAGTACTTTTTACCCTTTTCAAAATATGCAGCTTTTTGATGAATGAACTTTCAGTAAAATGCTGCTTTATCTGCTTCATATCTTTACTTTTTTTAAGTCATCTTGTGTGCAAGCATTGGAATTTTAAATCCTAGATTCCAAAACTATCTGAAGAATACAGGACTTGATTCTGCACCATTGGAATCAATGAGAGTTTTGCTATTGCAGGATCAGGGCCAAGTAGGGTCAAATCTTGTGAGACTTACTCACTTGAATAGTTCTAATGAAGTTGTGCCAGTAAGTAAGGTGAGCAGCATCTGACCCATAATGTAGTTTATAGGTAGCATTTCAAGTACTTTCTAAACGGGAAGAATCAAGGTGGAAATTATAGGATAATATGCAGAACAAAATGTTTTCACTTAAGGGAGATTTATATTCATTTCCAGAGTTTTGTTATGCATGTAAACCTTTGTCAGACTGCACAAACAATGCTCTGTCTTCAATTTAACAGGAAGAAATTAATTCCCAAGTCTTCAACATGAATATTAGAAATATGTCTATACACTAAATTTCATATTTCCTCATCAAAACTTGAGTAAGAAAAGTATGTTACTTAAGAAAAGCAAAGAAATTCTGAATGCAAAATCGATACTCCAGATAAACAGAATACTGCTGTACTGAACAGGAATAAAATGCATTTTAAAAGTTAGCCTGCCTTTATATATATATATATGAACACATAATTTGTGTCCTTAAAAATGCTTTTGCTAATATTTCTTCTAGTTTTACTTTAATTTTTGTTCTGCTATAACCAGTGTAAAAAAAATCTTCCACTTTAAAAAAACAAAACACTTACTCACCCCAAAACCAAATCTTATTGCTTAAATGTAAAGGCCTTGTTCTTAACGTGTCAAAACTTGTATTTTCCAGTAATTTCACTAACATGTTAACCTACTTACATCTGTTTGATTTTCCAGAGATGTAGATTTGCTGAGTTTCACTGTACTGGCTTTCTATATTTTGTGGAGAATTTTAAGAATTTCATGGGCAAATTAAGGAACTATGTGTTTCAGACCAAGTGCACATGAAAAGTAAATGGATATTTGAAAACCTTATGAGTACATGTTAGAATTTTGGGCAAAATTATAGAACTGCAGTACAACCATTGAACAAAGTGTTTTTATGGTAGTGGGAATTTTTATTCTGTGTTTCAGTTTAAATAGGATTTTTTGGCATTCATCTAAATAGAACAAGGAACTGAATTGTAATAAAGAGCTAATAATTCTAAAAATAATAATTCTAAATAATTCTAAAAAATTCATTTCCATCTTTAAAAGCACTAAAGAAAAGTCACAATTTGCAAAAACACTTTAAATATTAATGACTATTTTAGTGTCTAATTTTCAAGTGGAATGAAACAAAAATAAAACAGATGCAGAAAATAAATGCAAAATATATAATAGTTTAATATACAGATGACTGTGCTATGCTATAGTCTCTTCCCAAATCATGCATGTAAATCCCAGTAGCATCTATATGGGTTAGAATAATATTTCAGTGGGAGAGTGGACTGGAAAATTCCCCAGGGTATGATTTTTAATTAAACTGAACAATGCTTTCTGTGCAAGCAATTCTGAAGAAAACTGGTCCAGGTGATTTGTGATATTATGTATCTCTCTGTAATGTATTTTCTACTTTTGTAGATAAAGGAGTTATGACTTCCTGGTCTTTGTTAGCTTTGAGAATACAGAGGGAAAGGTTTCTTTGGTCACCATGTGTTAATTTGTCAGAGTTCAAAATAATACAATTCAGCATTATGTCTCAGTTAACTTTTTACTCTCCAGGATACCAATGCAAAATTAAATTAATAATTGCACATTTGTTTGTTTTTCTAATAGTCTTAAGTCATTTGCAAAGGACAAAAGCAAAAATTGTGTGTGCATGGGGGGGAGGGCACAATTAAGCTGCATCAAAACAGTTCAAGAAAAAATATCCATCTGCTTTGTGGAAGTGTGTGTTTTCAGGATAATAAAAGGCCATTGCCTTGACCGATGACATGAAGCCATCAGAGTCATATTTATTGATGAAACTTTCAGCTCCCAATCTGCTGCACTGAATGAGCATCATACAGCTGTCAGCAAAGGCAGAGCACAAAAACAATGATAGCTTGTGACATTTTCCTTTTATAATTTATGAAAACAAAATATCTTGAAGTTTGTAGGACATCCGAGTAATATGTTTTAAAAGTCTCTTAAAGATCAGTTATCAAAGTCAGAGCTTTAAAATGGTAGATAGCTTTTATTTGTTTTATTCAAGAGATTTCCATTACTAGAATATACTGCTGTAAAGGGATTAAAAAAATCAATAGTGATTAATCGTACTGTGAAACAATAATAGAATACCATTTATTTAAATATTTTTGGATGTTTCCTACATTTTCAAATATATTGATTTCAATTACAACACAGAAGGCAAAATGTACAATACTCACTTTATTTATTTTTATTACAAGTAAAAACCAAAAATAGTATTTTTCAATTCACCTAATACAAGTACTGTAGTGAAATCTCTATCATGAAAGTTGCACTTACAAATGTAGAATTATACAAAAAACCCTGCATTCAAAAATAAAACAATGTAAAATTTTAGAGCCTGCAAGTCCACTCAGTCCTACTTCTCATACAGTCAATCGCTTAGACAAACAAGCTTGTTTACATTTGCAGGAGATAATGCTGCCTGCTTCTTGTTTACAATGTCACCTGAAAGTGAGAACAAGTGTTCTCATGGCACTGTTGTAGCCAGCGTCGCGAGATATTTACATGACAGATGTGCTAAAGATTCATACTGCCCTTCATGTTTCAACCACCATTCCAAAGGACATGCATCCATACTGATAAAAATCCAAAGCAGAGCAGATCGACACATGTTCATTTTCATCATCTGAGTCAGATGCCATGAGCAGAAGACTGATTTTCTTTTTCGGTGATTTGGGTTCTGTAGTTTCTGCATCAGAGTGCTGCTCTTTTAAGACTTCTGAGAACATGCTACACACCTCGTCCCCCTCACATTTTGGAAGACACTTCAGATTCTTAAACCTTGGGTTGAGTGCTGTAGCTATCTTTAGAAATCTCACATGGGTACCTTCTTTGTGTTTTGTCAGATCTGCAGTGAAAGTGTTCTTAAAATGAACAACATGTGCTGGGTCGTCATCTGAGACTGCTATAGCATGAAATATATGGCAGAATATGGGTAAAACAGTAGGGGACATATAATTCTCCCCCAAGGAGTTCACTGACAAATTATTTTTGTAACTTTTTTTTTTTTAACGGGTCTCATCAGCTTGGAAGCATGTCCTCAGGAATGGTGGCCAAAGTATGAAGGGGCATACGAATGTTTAGCACATCTGGCACGTAAATACCTTGCAATGTCAGCTACAAAAGTGCCATGCAAATACCTGTTCTCACTTTCTGGTGACATTGTAAATAAGAAGAGGGCAGCATTTTCTCCTATAAATGTAAACAAACTTGTTTGTCTTAGTGATTGGCTGAATAGGAAGTAGGACTGAGTGGATTTGTAGGCTCTAAAGTTTTACATTGTTTTATTTGAGTGCAGTTATGTAACAAAAAAATTAACATTTGTAAGTACTTACAAATGTACTTGTTAGAGATGAATTGAAAAAAACGTTCATTTTTACAGTGCAAATATTCATAATAAAAATATTATATATGTTGATTTCAATTACAACACAGAATACAATATATATGAAAATATAGTAAAACATCCAAAATATTTAATAAATTTCAATTGGTATTCTATTGTTTAACAGTGTGATTGAAACTTTGATTAATCGCGATTAATTTTTTTGAGTTAATCGCGTGAGTTAACTGTGATTAATTGACAGCCCTACTAGAAGCATATGCTCATAAAACTCTAACAACATGTGTGTGGCATTATTTCATTATTGACAGATATGACAAAAGAAATGCAAACCTTATTCCTTAGCCTGCTAAGACCCAAACACAATGTGGGACAAAGACCCAAAATGAGGATCACAAAAAAATTATTATTGCAAGAAATTTAAAATGTTGTGAGATTCCTTCCTTTAGTGAAAATGACTCTTTTCATAACCTCAGTTTCATGATTCTTTATTTCTAATGTAAATAATTTTCAACAATAAAGGTGAGGTGACACCAAATGTTTTGGACTAAAATAAGTGACATCCCTTAACATTTGACAGGAATGATGAAAATAATTTGGTAACTTCAATAACTACTGTGATCTCATAGTGTGCATTATTTCAATATCAACAAATGCTATATTTGTTATTCCTACATATTAAGACCAAGCAAAATTGGTGAATTTTTTTGAGAAATTACACATAATTTTTCATTCATTTCATGCTGTTCACTCAGATTCTAAATTTCAATTTCATTAAAAGTTTTTCCACAGATCAGCTCACAAAGGCCAATTTAGTGATTTTGAAATTTCACATACTCAGTGAATGGAAAGACTTGGCTGATGTCATCATCTTCAGCTGTCAGACTTACGGCATCAAACAACTTGATGGTGTCACACAGAATTCTTACTTGTGTCCAGTTTGGTGGTGCTGAGTGTAGGCTGCCGCCTTTCTAGTCCTGAGTGAATTTATGCAGGTACCCTGCATGGCAGCACATTGCCGACAGAGCTTGTCCAACCAGAAAAGTGTAAAATTCCACCATGACATTGTCTCCCGCTTCTTCTGAAAACAGAGGAAATGATTCTTCAGCTGAAGCTCTCAGACAATATGACGCAGCTGTGCAGCACAAAGTTAGCTAACATAGGCACAAAATAACTTTCCTGCTGCACTAAGAATGTATCTATCTTTACTTTACCAATGGAGGAAGACCCTCCTTAGTAGGTTGAGGCAATGCTAAAAAACAGAATGCGTGTGAGAAATTACCTTCACATCCTCTCTCTCTTTTGCTTTGCCATGGGTTGGGGCCATGGACCTGAGAAAGAGAGAGTACTTTTTTATGACAGAATGAAATGTATTCAGTATACTGCTGAGTCACTTCTCAGGTCTACCCATGAACAATGTAGTGCTGATGCACAATGTTGTTGCTGCATCTCAGGTGGACTTGCTGTGTGTTACTTGACAAGTAGTCAGGGTTTTGGTCACGGGTCCACATCTGTGGTCAGGTGAAATGTCCCACTATCGCCGATTTGAAGGGCATGCTGAACTGCAACCTTCATTGCTCGGAAAAAGCCTTAGCACAGTTTTTGAGAGGAAATGGCTTATTATTAGGATAATGCTTATTCTCCTACTACAGTGCCAGTTACTTTTCTTTAGCATCTCTAAGCATCATCATCTTCCTCCGAAGGTAAACTTGGCCAAGAATCTTCCTTAGAAGAACCCTCCTATTTTAGATAAACCCTCTGTTTCCTATACCTGTGAATGGTCAAGAGCTCTCCTACTCAGTTCCTGCTTTTCACAGGAAAATCCTCGTGGCCAAAGCCCTGACATTATAGGCATCTAATAAATTCGACATGGATTTAGCAGAAAGCTTCATATAAACTAGGACTCCACATAAATATTTACACAATTATGATAACTAGAAAAAATGGAACGTGATGTACTGGCTAAACTAGAAGAATTCTTTTTCCATCATTCAGAAAGGAATCCAGAGATTTTCACAGCCACACATAATGCTGTTTCATTTGCAAAAGAGGCGAGGAAAAGAGTTTGAAAGTCCTAAAATTCCCTAGGTCGCCTTATGTCAGTACTTGAATTACAGGCTTAAGTACTTTGTCAAAAGCATTTCTCTCAGATGGTGTTTTGTGTATGCAATTTTCAGATGTTTTCTTTGTTGAACATCACATGGCCAATACTGCTGTTGGAAAACCCATGCAGAAAAATCAGTGGAAAGTGTTCTTTGATGCACATACTCAGTTCCCACTTGCTTCAATGAGAGCTGCATGCAGGGATCAGAGGACAGAATGTTCCTCTATACGTGTAAATGTGGGGAGAGGGAAGTGTGCAAATAAATTACACAATATCATCCCATTTCTCTTTCATTATGTTAACAATGTTTGTAGGCTTCACATCTAAGTGACCTGCCTGCATCTGAGAAGACCCAGATAGGAATCCCTCCAGAGACACCGTCAATGTCTTCCCTAGATTACCTACAGAGGCTGCTGCGGAGCAATGCAAGTTGCTGCTAACAAGTGCTGAGCACTCTGTGTCTACAGCACTCCCATTCCCTACCCCCTGGGAGCAAAGGCTGAATCTCAGGGTATGTCTACACTACCTGCCAGATCAGCTGGCAGCAATTGATCCAGCGGGGATCGATTTATCGCGTCTAGTCAAGACACAGTAAATCGACCCCGGAGCCCTCTCCCGTCTACTCCTGTAATCAGCGCCATAAAAGGGGCAAGCAGAGTCAACGGGAGAGCAGAAACAGTCAACTCACTATGGTAAAGACACCACGGTAAGTCGAGCTAAGTACATCGACTTCAGCTACATTATTCACGTAGCTGAAGTTGCGTAACTTAGATCAATCTCCCCCCCACATCCCGTGTAGACCAGGACTCAGAATGGAACATAAGACTGCCGTGCACTTAATACAGAGGACCAGATACTCAGGTGGTATAAACTGGGATAGCTCCAATGGATATACAAGGATTTACACCATCTAAGGATCTAGCCCACAGTCACCAGAACATCTTGAGCCAATTTAACACTGTTCTAGTACTTACAGGAAAGAGTACCAGAGTCATTACAAGAATAAAGTTCCAAAGGGTCAAAAATAATCAAACAATGTTTATAATGTTTAAGGTATATAGTGGTCAGAACACAGTATTGCTTTTTAAACCAATATGTGTGGGATCCTGGATAAAATGAATTTTTTCTGACTGCTTAGAGTCCTCTTTGGATTTCTGCCTTTTTTCTTGGGAGAAGTTTTAAAAATTAGGCTGCTGTTCATCAGTACTTTGCAGGGCTGTCAATCAACCGTGCAGTTAACTCATGCAATCAACTCAAACAATTAATTACGATTAAAAAAATTAATCATGATTAATCGCACTGCTGAACAATAAAATACTAATTAAATTTTATTATATATTTTTGCATGTTTTTCTAGATTTTCAACACAGAATACAAAGTGTACAGTGCTTGCTTTATATTATTTTTATTATCAATATTTGCACTGTAAAAATGATAAAAATAAATAGTATTTTTCAGTTCACCTCATACAAGTACTGTAGTGTAATCTCTTTATCATGAAAGTGTAACTTCCAAATGTAGATTTCTTTTGTTACATAACTGCACTCCAAGACAAACCAATGTAAAACTTTAGCGCCTACAAGTCCACTCAGTCCTACTTCTTGTTCAGACAAACTCTAAGACAAAAGTTTGTTTACATTTAGGGGAGATTCTGCTGCCTGCTTCTTATTGACAATGTCATCTGAAAGTGAAAACAGGCTTCTGTATGGCACTTTTGTAGCCAGCTTTGCAAGGTATACATGCCAGATATGCTAAACATTCAGATGTCCCTTCAAACTTTGGCCACCATTCCCAAGGACATGCTTCCATCCTGATGATGCTTGTTAAAAGAATGTGTTAATTAAATTTGTGACTGAACTCCTTGGGGGAGAATTATAAGTCTCCTGTTCTGTTTTACACACATTCTGCCATATATTTCATGTTATAGCAGTCTTGGATGATGACCCAGCACATGTCCATTTTGAGAACACTTTTGCTGCAGATATGACAAAATGCAAAGAAGGTACCAATGTGAGATTTCTAGAAATAGCTACAGCACTGGACTCAAGAATCTGAAGTGTCATCAAAAATCTGAGAGGGATGAAGCATGGAGCATTATTTCAGAAGTCTAATATTTTGTTATTATCTCCAAGAGAGTGGCCCAATTTTCAAATGAATTCCTGCATAAGGAACCCACTTAGGAACCTCTTAGTATCACAGACAAGTGTGACTGGAAGCTTGGAAGTACTGTAATTTGGAACCTACGTCCAAACGAATCATTACCATCATTCTGAATTATGCCATTTTCAAAAGCATTGAAATTCTCCTCAAGCCAGTACACTTCTCATAATGATTCTAGAGTCCTAATGACACAACACTCTTGAAGATACTGCAAGTCATTAGTGTTGGTAACCTACAGATGCACTAGCTTGCCAGTATTTAGCATAATTTGGCCTAATGAGGACATTTTATAAGGTTAATGTGGTCTATATTTAATTAAATCACCCTCATCAATCCCCCTTCACCTCCAAAAGTAATAAAAGGTGTAATAAATGTGAAATCTCTTATTACAAAGCCACTGATACACAAACGATCATAGTTTAAAGTAAATTTCAAAAGAGATGCCAAAGCCTAATCTAATATTGTCCACCCACACATGTGAAATGTACTCTTAAGTTATCTGCAGAATTATAAACTCATCCCCTTTACAACAACAGGGTCAAATGTTGAAACCTCCCTCCGTTTCATTCAGTCACCACTCTGGCGCAAGTCTTGGCTGGATTGTGTCATGAAAAGTGCTGAGTAGAGCAACACAAAATTTTTAAACCAAAACTTTTTTTTAAGGCATAAATGCAGATTTGGGCCCACTGAAACAATTACCAAATTCATCAATTTTTTTCAATTTTGGGGGAATTATTAGAAGGGGGGAGGTTAGCTGACCAAAACATTTTGATTTTGTAACTCAAAAGGACTTTGTTCTAAAATTTCCTTCAGTTTTATTTATTTATTTTTTAAAAACACTTTAGAAAAAGCTCAAAATCAAAAAGAAGCTTTTCATTCAGGGTTGAATTTCTCCCTCCAGTTTTTCATTCACCAACAAACTGAAAAATCAGTTATTGGCCCAAGCTTAGCACTGAGCACTTCTTCCTCCTATTGATTTTGCAGGTGAAAGTGCTCAGCACCTCTCAGGCTTTGATCCAACAGAAATTTTGCCTAAGTAACAACTGAGGAAGAACTCATGGCCTTGAGACCGATTGATTACAGTAGTGTTTCAGCTCCTGTAATCCTTACGTGTTGCACTCATGGGTATGTATGGATTGGATAAATAATTTATGCCAGGCTTTCCTCCCTTCCTTTCTCATGACTTAGGTTTTGATATCACATCATGATTCAAAGCTTGGTGCGCCCTAAATTTTCTCCAAATGTGTAGTAATTCCTTGATGCAGTCCAAAGTTATGATTCATTTATACTGGAGTGACAGCATAATACCTAGGTGTCAAAATCCATTAAAACTGTTCAATGTCTTCTGTTTATTTTTAGAATCAATTGAGACTTAACTGATGGTGAAAAATATACAGTCGAGTGTGTTTACCTCACCTTTACAAAGAATCTGTTATAGTCCCAATTAATTTGTTATTCCTGTCACAACAGGTACTGGATACTTCAAAACTGTCATTACCATTTCTGCCTTTTTTTTGTTTTTGTTTTTTTAATAAGAGGGCTTCTGTTTATTTTTAACCCATTAGTAGGTACCACAGTCTTGTTTTGTAATACAAGGGGCTGCAAATCATTTTCCATTTTAATTACTATAAAATAAATGTGATGAATAAATACATCTCCTAACCAACTGAAATCTCCTGTCATAATCAGGTATTCTTTTAAGTGCTGAGTTTAATGACTGTCCACAGGAGTATTAATCTTGTGCATTGATATGATGGGCCAGATGGAAGACATCTAAATTAAAAATATAGCAAAAGAGGTAGTTGTAAGAACTGGGGTAATTTTTAGTATAAATCCAGAACTGGCTTTACCAGGTTAATAGTTAACAATACATTTCCTTGTAGAAAACTCAAGATAGGTTATAAATCTCAAGGCCATAATACCACAGAGAGAGTGAGTTTGTTTAAACAGCAAAAATAAAACTAGCTCTGCAAGCCAACTGTAAAGATAAGTGCTAAGATGAGCAAGTGTGTGTATATGAGAGAGGCAGGGCGGAACATTAATATGAAGTTTCTGTACCCTTATCCACACGCGAGCGAAAGTAAAACCATAACATGATTGAAGGGAACTTAGAGAATAGAAACAAAAATGATTTACAGGGCAGGAGGCTTGGACGTCTGAAGAAAGATGTGGTGCTTGAGTTGGCACATTGGCTGCATTTACCTGATTGTGCACCCGTTCACCAGGAAGTAACTTGTCTTGCCTGTTATGTTCCTCTAGTGTCCTTGCACGCACACAAAACAGCAGAGCACAAGGCAAGGTTGAAGCCAAGTGAGAAAGAGGCAAAGAAAATGTATGGAGTCATTCAAGGGCCATAACTGAGTGTACTAGGATGAAAATGAGCAAATACCAGGAAACTTTTCATAGGTCTATTTAAAGCCAGACTGGACAAAGCACTGGAGAATATACTGTGGGTAAGAATTCTGTAGTGTTAGGAGAATGATCTAATTGCTCTTTTTCATCTCTACTCTGTGGGGATGTAATTGAATCCAGAGCTCGGAGTGGTTTAAAAGTATCATTGATGACCTCTCCCACTGCCCCATCAGTATTGAAAGTCATTCATTTTTGAGATAAGTAAGCTCATTCAATATGAAATGAGGCATTATAGTTTTGCATCCACTGTAAGGTTTTTATTACAGATTTGGATGATTGTGCACTATTGCCATAACTATGTAACATTAAGTATATATAGTTTAGCAGAATCATAGGCATTAGTGATGGAAAAGTTTTATCAGTCTAGGTCACCATGCCCATCCTCTAGTCAAAATACCATATTCTCTACAGTATAATTTGCCATTGATTTGACTTGTCTGTTTTAAACGTCTCAAGTGATGCAGCTCCACTATTTCTCTTGAGCAACTGTACTCCGGTCTAATAGATCTCAATGTTAGGTACATTTTCCTGGTATCTCATTTCATCCCTTTACTCCTCATTACTACTTCTTGAGCCATCCTAAACATTTCCTCTGTTTCTGCCTCCTTAGTATTTCCATCCTTCCAGTTCTTTTAGCAGGTCAACACACCCTCCCTCACCTGAACTGCTGTCCTGTGTTTGCTGGTCTTATTCAGATTGTTTGCTGTTTAGGGCATGGAATGTATCCCTTTCTAGGTCTATAAAGCACTCTACAGGCTTATGGTGCCATACAGAACTTCCTGTTCACCATATTCTTTGTGTTGGTTCCCACAGTGAACAGTGCTTGCTCAAGTACTGGAAGCAAAGAATTCGATGTTAGTGGGTGGGTTTTCCTTCACCATCTGACAGCCGCCACAGTAAAAATCTATATATTTTGTAAAGATTTCAAGGGATTTAGAAGAGGATACAGGCACTTTGGACCCAGTACTGAACTGAAGTCAGAGTCTTCCTTCTGACTGCAATGGGAGAAGAATCAGGCCTTTATTTTCAGTGGGACAACTCACATGAGTGAAGTTACTTTTTTGCTTAAGTATTTGAAAGACTGGAGTCTTAGATTGCAGTTTAGAGCTTTCCAGAGGTAATGTCTCTATATAATAGCTGCAGTCAATGTTAAATAATGAACTGCACTTTCCAAGTGTATTAGGAGGGAAAGTGTCCAGTGACTGTTTTCCAGCCTTGATTTTTGCTACAGATGAACAGAATTTTGGAAGCAGCCGATATCACTCAAACACACAACAAAGCCTTCACCTCCGCTCCTTACTTCAAATTTCACAAGCTAAATGCTGTACTATATTTTCAGCACCAGAGTCTAAATACGACTACTAAGAGCCGTTAGGGTTCTTAACAGGTGTGTGTTAGCTCAATGGTATTGCCTTCTTCCTCAGTTATGGTTATGCATTTCAGGGGCAGAGGGGAAAGGGTTGTTTAGTCACTCACCATTCCTCTTTGCAAGCACCTGCTCCCTGGTGACTTGACTTTTAGCATAGAGTAAGGGGGAAGTTTTTGCGAGAGTCCTTTCTCAAAATATTTGTAAAATGCTGTTGTATGCTAAGGAGGTGGAAAGGCCAGGATGTAGTAGGAAGATAAAATCAACAGGAGGGTGTGAAAGGTATAACAGAAAGCAGTTCCCACTCCCATATTACCTTATAACTTCCTTTTGGTTACTTTTCCTCCTGCAATCCCTTCTGCCATGTGATGTAAATTGCACTAACTCATACTCACACTAGCACCAATTTACCGAAACAGAATTTGGCTCAGAGCCATCTGACAAATGGAGTGGTTTAAGCCCATTGTGTCTTGTCTTATCCTCAGAGGTTAATGAGAACAATTTTTCACCCTCCCCCTTATAAGAAACTTTTATGTACTGGAAAAGGTATGTTCCCTGACAGTCTTCTCTTCTCCAGACTAAACAAACCCATTTTTTTCAGTCTTCCCTCATAGGTCATGTTTTCTAGACTTTTCATCATTTTTGTTGCTCTCCTCTGGACTTTCTCCAGTTTCTTCACATCTTTCCTGAAATGTGATGTCCAGAACTGGTCACAATACTCCAGCTGAGGCCTAATGAGCCAAGAGCAGAGTGAAGAATTACTTCTTGTGACTTGCTTACAACACTTCTGCAAATACATCCCAGAATGATGTTCGCTTTTTCTGCAAGTGTGATACTGTTGATTCATGTATAGCTTGTAATTCACTATAATCCCTAGATCCCTTTCTCCAGTTCTCCTTCCTAGGCAGTCGTTTCCCATATTGAATGTGTGCAACTGATTATTCCTTCCTAAGTGGAGTATTTTGCATTTGTCCTTATTGAATTTCATCCTGTTGACTTCAGGCCATTTCTCCAGTTTGTCCAGATAATTTTGAGTTTTAATGCTTTCCTCCAAAGCACTTGCTATATCTCCCAGATTGGTATTGTCTGCAAACTTTAGGTGTACTTTCAATACCATTATCTAAATCATTGATGAAGATATTGAACAGAACTGCTCCAGACCTATCCTCTGTCCACACTACAATTTACAATTATCTTATTTCACATGGACAGATCTTAAAACACAACTAAATATTCAAGTACAGATGTGCCCTCAGGGAGAAGAAGGAATGGGTTGAGGTTGCAAGGAGGAGGCAAAAGGCAAAGCCTTTAAACCCCACTGATCTGGGAACACCTTCAGGAAAAATCTCACTGATTCTAGGGTCTCTGGCCATAGTGCTTCTATGCCCCCCTTCAAGGCTCTAGCATCCTAGTCCATGACTGCACAAAGCTTTGAGACAGCAGTAAGCACAGAGCCGAGAAACAACACAGAAGGCTGCTCTAGAAGTCTTCCTAGGGGTTAAATATGACCAGGTCACATATCTTTGTCTATAACAGGTGCTAAGTGGTGTTTAAAAATGTACGAATTAAGATATTAGCCAACATGTTTGAAAACTCTGCTCATTTTCCCAGCCTAGACAAGCCTAGAGTGTGGCTGCCCACCCACTCCAAAATTAGGCTCTCATCCTGCAATGACACCCATGCCCATGACTTCAATGGGGTTCCCTGCGGATGTAGGTGTCCTCGTGCATGAATGCAAGTGGAGGATTAGGTGAGATGCATCCCCAGCAGAAAGTCCTCTCCATGCTCAAGGTGAGCTCTTCTGTAAGAGCCACCCCCATCATGTAGGCTTTTGCCTCCTCCACCAGAGGCATTGGAGGGGAACACTGAGCCGCTAATTTTTGCAGGAGATTATTGAAGTCTCAGTTTTAAGGCCATATTGTCTACTTGAAAGAGTAGAGGAATTTGTCAGTGGTGTGTACAAGATTTGTGTTGTTGTACAACTCACTAATATGAGTATGAATTGTGCAGCTAAATTCCTGTGATAGATATTCTATATTTACTTCCTTTTTAAAAAAATACAAGTCCTTTAAATCATTTTGCATCTCCGTGCATAGATCAGAAATCACTCTCCAAAGTAAATATTCCTTGGGAATATCCCTCCTTTTTTTATTAAAAAAAATTCTAGTAAAGGAAAAGGAACTTGTCTACTGGTGCATTATTATAATGACACAAAAAGTTTTTTTAACTCTTTATATTTCTTAACACAATATTTATGTTTCGTTCTTTTTTATATTTCTAAGACTTATTCCATAATAACATGTTGTCTTCTCCAGCTTCCACTATAAAAGCTCACAAACAAGCTACAAGGGTTTGTGTGTGTGTGCAGTTATGGTCCATCATTATTAAATGTCTCTTGTTGGATGGAAGAGGTGCTTCATCACAAACAGCCATTCATCAGCACTTGCCAAGCCAGCTCACATCTGACCTCTGCAGCAATAATGCTGCATCAAGTAGGCCAACTACCCAGTTTAGCAATAGAGCAGGGAGCACAAGCTGGCTTCAAGATTAAGTGCACTGTTTCAGATTTCCATTCCCAGGAGCTATGCGGGCTGATGTTGTATTGATTGTGAAAGTTTACCAGTAAGTATCACAAACTACAATAGCCAGGTCAACGATCGGTGATGCCTGAATATGAATTCCCTTGTGGTGCCTCTGCAGTCTGGGCTAAGGCACTGCTATCATGATATTGGAGCACAAGTTGAATAAGGTTTACAAGGAAAGAGAGGGTGAGAGCCTGCAGTTTGAAATGACATTTAAACAAGTTACATGTGGGAACAGAATGAGAGAAAATGATGTAATTATATATTCCCTAGTTTTCTACTGCAGCAAAAACCTGTCATCCCTCAGTGCTTCTATGTTCACCAGGCTGTACATTGAGTGCACACAGTATTCTCAGGTACTAAACAAGATAAGAACAATATGCACTAGTCAGTATAAATCACAGATGGGAAAAAATAGGACCCTGGCATCCAATTTCTCTTCCTGCCCCCATCATCCAAACTTTACTTTGGATCCAATGGGATCTGGATAGAAACTATCCATGGTTTTGTTTTTGCATAAGCAAAACCTGACCAATTTTTTTTCAAAATCAAACTCACCCTGGTTTGAGTCTACAGATGGAATAAATGGAAAACTCTTTCTCCTGATCCCCTGAGCTTTGGTGGCTAAATGAAAGGGAACTCACATATTCAAACCACACTTGGCCATCATTTTGCAAAACTGAAATCTAGGGTCCTTGTCTAGTACAAAAGCATGTTCCCTGTCTATGGTATGCATCTAACTAACAGATGTGAGCCTGGCTAGCTCAGTTGGTAGAATATCAGACGTTTAATCTGAGGGTTCAAGTCCCTGGTCAGGTGCAGAAGGAATCATTTCCCCTGTAATATCCCCCAAGAACTTCGAAGAGGGTACTGAAGAACTTCGGGGAGGGGTAGCTCTGTGCTTTGAGTATTGGCCTGCTAAACCCAGGGTTGTGAGCTCAGTCCTTGTGGGGGCCATTTAGGGAACTGGGGTAAAAATCTGTCTGGGGATTGGTCCTGCTTTGAGCAGGGGGTTGGACTAGATGACCTACTGAGGTCCCTTCCAACCCTGATATTCTATGATTTTACTATATTAACATTTTTATATTTAATGCCTAAGCTCTGAGCTCACATTTGGAACAGGACGTTTTAGAGACACACAATTTGATATGACTACCTCTACATTCAAGAGACATTTTGGAATTAGTTTTTAGTCACAGCTCCTAAAGTTTCCTCTTTTAGATAACTTTCAATGAATGTACATGTCCCAGATATTCCAAGATAACATAGAACATCCTTTGTATAATTTAAGATGTGAACAAATGCAAATTCATAACCTACTTAGAACTTAGTGCTTTACATCTTAAAACTGCTGCCCCAATGTTAGCAAACCATTTTCCACAACACCCTTATAAAGTAGATAAGTTTTATCTTCTTTTTAAATTATCCTCATTATTAATGATCAGGTCTTAAGAGAAGAAATATGAGATTTAAAGAGACTATTTGCAGCGGTAAATCTCTTTGTCCACTAGGACATCAGTGGCATGCATCTCTCCCATTAGCGTGACTGTAGATTACCCATATACACCAACAGAAGACGAGGTTTCTAAAGTATAGGTGCTCATTTCCTGTAACTGTTCAATTATGTCACTTATGCACAATAATCCTCTTCCTGTGCTGCCAGACATCAAATCACACAGTAACTATTGCTGAATGGAAAAGAAAGTCAAAATGCCTCCTTTAAAAATGGTGGAAGTCTGGAATCCCATTAAACTTACAGCTTTAGTAATACCTAAAGTGAATGTTTTGCATGTCTCATCACCCTTCCATCTGCTCAGAAAACTCTAATGAGCAAATAAATTGTGGGGTCTGATATGGGTCATACATTATTAATAAATAACAATAATACCTATATCTTGTCTTGTGGTCTAATGACCAGAGATTTACTAGTCTGAACAGAGACAGACACACATGACTGGCTGCTTCCATGCCAACTTCTGAGAGGGGAAAAAACTCCAACAGTCAAACAATCATTCCAGTCAGATGATTTCTACTCTAAATGAAAGCAGAAACCCTGCCTGCTGTGAAAATGAATATTCCCTTTTAAAATGTAGGTGGTGTGTTAAAATTTGTCAAATCATCAGTGTGATGGAAATTTAATAAAATGCAATACTTAGCATTTGAAAAGGACCTGTGCCCTTAAATAGTGATGCCTAAAGTTAAGCACATAAGTGCTTTGCTGAATCAGGGCCTAAATACTCACATTAAAATAAATGATATATGTGATTAAGAAAATATATTGCATTTTATATATTTGAACTATGACTTTCCATTCATTCTGAAGTTTATTAGATATTGAGCTTGCATGATAAAGACATGTAATTATGGAATGTTTTAACTCTTGCATGAAACAAAGACACAGTAATCATCCATTGTCTAACTAGAGAAAGAAAATAATAAAGCCAGAAGAAAAGTGACAAGCTTGTTTTACAACAGAACAAAGTATAAGTCCAAAAAGATTTAAATACCCAGGAAACAAGTGCCACTTGTCAAGTTACTGCTAAGATTAGTGCATATTACCAGCCTGGCACTTTTATTAGTCATTGGAGAGGTAATATTAGTGTCATTTAAAATTGCTGGTTTATTGAAAGATTCAGTGTATTTAATATAACATTCAGTATTTCATTTTTTCATCTCTCATTTGAACTGGAGTTCATAAACCTTGGTTCCCAGTTTTGTATAGGAGGCCATATATTTTCAATATATTAGCTCAACAGTGTGTAGAAAGAATGACGTGAGAAGAGAAGTTGGTTAGTTTTATAACTGTTTCCCTAAACATTTTTGAGCTTTTAAAATGTGTATGTCAGAAAAAGGAAAATGCAATTGTCATAATGGAGTAGGAAACATCTTAAAAGGTGTTTTTTGTTTAATTTATAAAGGTACCTCCATTGATGTCAGAAATTTAGCAGGCGCACTCATGATAGTTCAAGTACTTCCTGCTTCTCTGTGGATAACGTGAGGATTTGGCCACAAGTATTGCCATATTAGCTACATTATTTTACACATGGGACTGGCTGACATCTCACTGTTCTAATGAAAGACTACTATTATCTGTTCTATACAAGTCTGTAAGCCAAAAATCAATGTATTTACAATTTTCTTTCCCTCTCTATTCAGAGGTGATTGTCACCTAATATAGCAACAAGACAAACAATCAAAGGAAAAATGCAAAGAGCTTCCAGTAAAATTTAGGCAATTTAGATAGCAAGGTAATGCAAGTGGCCCAATATCTAATCCATCTTGACTCTCATTCATACCCAAGTTAATTATAAGCAAAAAAAGGGTATCGGATACTAGACCCCAGTTTATTGAAAGCAGTTAGGAAGTAAGATTGACTCATAAGGAACAGATGCTATTCAGTGCTATTGTTAAAAGTGGCCAGTAAGCATATTACAAGCCACACATCTCTGTTAACACACCATATAACGTCAATAGTTATCCATAACAAAAATTCTGCAACCACAGGAGATAGGAAAGGACTGTGGGAAAAGCTTGCTGGGAGATTTTTTTTTTAAGCTCCACTATGTGTGTATCCCTCTTCAAGAATGCACCTATCAAAAAGTAGCTATAGAGTTGCCTCCCATCATTCACTAATAAGCTCGGCTGCATCTGTAATACTCAATTCTGACATGGACTCTGCCAAAGAATGGGGGAGTTTGGATGAGTTTTTGGATGGGCCAGTCTTTGTTAGGATATAGTTTGAAGTCATTCAGGTTAGTTTGTTGAAGGAGTATTATTTTCTATTTTGTCTACCTATTGGATAACCGCTTAAGAAGTCCCTTCTCCTTGTCCTCAGGGCTCATTGTTACACCCCAAAATAGCATAACCCCCCCACCACAATCCTTCATCATTATTACATAACTATGACACCATAGCAAAGCAGGACTCAGTGACACCAGACTAGACCATGTACATACCATCTATGGGAAAAACCACAATAAGATTTTTGCATTTTAAACCATTTTGACATGAGTAAAATAAAAAATAAAATCTCTTTGGTGTACTTAGTTTATTACATTAAGTCTGTGTTAATATTTTCTAATCATAGTGACCTCATCCTGCCAGAATGTACAGGCCTCTAATCCTCGCTATAATGTTTTCTCATTAGCTGCTCAGCATTGGCCACACTAGTCGTAGTAACTAAGCACTGCCTCAGGCGCCACTGGAATTAATTACTAGAAGAAACACTGCTGTTTTCAATTGTCATCTTGAATTTATCACTTGCCACTTAATGTAACTCATCTGACCAAATACCTCCTCTGTGTCACCAGGGGCTTTGGCACCAGTTCCACAAGGGTAATAGCAGGGGTGTTCTGTATACTTAATGTGCCTGTATAGCTGAGCACACATCTGCTTCAGGCCTGGATAAAATCCTACCCTGGAGGCACAGCATGCTAACAATGCCCCAAGCAAACTGCAGCTTACCCATACGTCACGTCACGTTACATCTGAACCTAAGACTGATTCAGAGGTAGACCCAATACATCTAATTTCTGCTGTTTGGAGATGATAATCTTTCATTTCATTGGATGTAACAACACTAACCATTTGTTTTGCTCATGTTACATTTTAAAAATAATGAAACTGGCTATTCGTGTGTGGATGAATAAGTGGCTCTAGGGAGCCTTGTAGAGTTAGGCCTGTGGCATTTTCTTATAAATGTGAAGAAATTGCTCATTAAATTACCCTCAACAAAATACATTTCAGTTGCCAGTCTAATGTAACCTATGTATAAAACCCAAACCAGTCTTACCAGTTTACCTCTCCTGTCACCCTGCTTTTTCCCTTTGTCTAGAACAGAGGATCTTGTCTATTTGTATATATATTTTAAAAGAATATGAAAATTAATATTTTCTTTTGTTTAAGGCAACAATGTTTATGCAATATAATCTTTACAGGGAAAAAATGAATTGATGCGATCCTGCACATCCAGCAAAGAGTTCATCTTAGAAATTGACAGATTTCACAATTTTCTGGTATATTAGGAATAACTAGACCCTCAATGTTTCTGTTGTAAGGTCACTATTTCCAAGTTCTATTGAAGTGCTTAAATATCTGAGAGATATATTTTACCACTGTTGAAAACTGGCATGGCTCCTTGGTGTAATAAGCCAAAAATATCATATAGATAAAAGGATAAAAGTAACAGACTTATCTTTTAGTAGCAGGTTAATGATGACAATTCTCAAAACATTTCCTAGACACAAAGATTTCCTTTTGCTACCACAGTGTACACTCAGTACAGTAAACTTAGAGAGATGTATAATGCAATATAAACATTAATAGTTTCACAATTGTGTTTTAGAATGACTATTTATAGAGAAAATACAAAATGTCTCCCAAAAGTATACTTAGACGTAAGCCACCATAATCTTCCTGCTCATGCAGCAGGAAATCTAATATACCAGCTCAATAAACCTGTAGGAAACAAAGGTTTTATGTAGCATTAAGAGTCACAATATTAAAATTCAACTACTCTTACAAAGCTCCTTTTAAGAGCCAAGAAAATTGAGTGCCAGTTTAGAGAAGGATAATATCACAGTATGTAGAAACAGACGAAACAGGCACCAAGATACGTGGAATCCTGCTGATGTTTTTGCTGCTTGGGTCGGTTCCAAACCATAGGTGGTATTGCTATTTTGAGATTTCATCACCAGAAAATACTGCCCCGGAAGTGGTATTCTCCAGAATAATGTTGCAGCAATGTAAATTCAAATTGACCAATACAATGACATTATTTCAGAACATATCATCCTCCACTGCTAATAAAGTGAAAATAATTATCATCACTATGCCTGGCAAAGTTCAGATCTGAATCTAACTGTGGAATTTGAGATGTACATATGCATACCTGTAGAATACACAAAGTTGTGGAATAAAATGTTATCAGCGTGTCTTTGAGATGGAGTTATGCAGATCATCCAAAAAAACATGTGCTAATAAAGCCTATATACCACACTTTCTCTATTTGCAATATATATTTGGGACAATTTTTCATATTCTCCCACCTGTAAAGCCAAGTGCCTTTGAAAGTAGGTACCATTTACCTAACTTAACAGGGCTCAGAAGGTGCCATAAAAAGTATCTCAGTATAGCTTTTATATACATACAGATGTCACACCTCTAAGCCCACGATAGTTGGGCTGTTTCAAGATTAAGAACATTGGGCACCAGCTGGGTTCTGGAAGTCTCCCATTCTCAAAGCCCAAAGCTCTCATTTCTAGCCCTGAAGGGATGCATGTTATCAAACAGTGACGTTATGTTTAGAAAATCTGTCTCTGGCCATCGTCCCCCTACCTTCAGGCTCCCACAGGAGTAGGTTTTTTTGGGGGGAGGGTGGGGGAAGGAATCCACATTTGAGGAGTAAAAGAGGAAACATTTCTCCGGTTGATATTTTTTTTTTTTTTAAAAAGGTGGCTGTTTGAATCTGCAGAAGGAGTTGGAATGTTCTGATAAGATGGACTAATGGACAGAGGACAAGTGAGGTGATGAAAGTTGCATAAGCCATAAATACATTCCTATCATGTGTGGTGTTTTGCGTGTTCATACATATACACACCACTTCACCCACCCCTGAAATGCAGCCGTCTGACTCTAAGATGGAAGGCGACATATGTATAACTGTGTGCAGGAACACTACACAACACTTTAGGACAGGAAGTGAAAAATATTGCGTCCAATTTTAACTACAGGTGGAGTTTAGGTAGGGCTAATGTAAATTATACAAACTAGCCTGGACACCAGGGCTGGCACTGAACACTGTGGAATTAATACCTTCATTCATTCATTTTATTTTTCCCTAAAACCTCCTGATCTTAAATTAGGAAAGAGTACTGGCTGGCAGAAATAAATTCCTTGTAATAGGAAAATATATCTAAAAGCAAATTCTGTATGTTCATTATTGGGAGACTGGGTTTATGCAAGCAATTTTCATGCAAGCATAGTTGTAAGTAATAATGTGGCCTTTAATGACGGAATGATGGACCTGCCAAACACTAGCTCCTGCCATACACTGCTTGCATTTCCCTGCTGGAGAACACAAAGATGCCCATCTGGGAGTTATTAACATATTCTCGTCAATTCAGAACCGACTTTAACATAATCCATATTTGTTGGCAAAAGACCAACATCAGCTAGAGAACAGCAGTCACATGATTCAGTGACACATTTCAAGCAGCACACATAAAGCATGCTTGGGCAGCTAAGCAATTCAGAAATGTAAATAGCAAAAGCATTCTTCTGACTAGATAAAAAGGACAAATCCCTTTTGGCAAGACATTGCATATAGTCTTAATACTGAATGAAAACAACAGAGATAGGAAAGGGACATATAGTGACTGATTTTGGGGGTGCTCTTTCATTTTATTCCAAGCCACACTCAGTCTTAAACTGAACCTTATACTTTTGTTTCAGGCAGGCAATGCTTTCTTGTATGGGATTTGCAGGGGAGAATACAAATTCTCTTCAATCAGCAGTGTCACATACTCACTTGTATGACATGTGGAAACATGCCTTTTTATTTAATTTATTTATTTTTACAATGGTCTTGGATTCAGCATCAAGGAAGCTCTTTATTTAAAAACTGTTCAGTCCTATAGGACAGTTTCCATTTAGAATCTCACCATTTTAAAGAATTACAATTTTATTGTTCATTATAATTTTGGGCAATACGCAGTATATATAATGTTATAATTGTTAAGCACATGCTTTGTTGTGAATCGTGCTTCTATTGGGATACAGAATTTCTGCACTGCTTACCTAGAAAATAATGATCTATACTGGTTTGTAATCCAATTGTCTCTGATTTCACATATTATTGTTGTTATTTATAGAGTGCCAGTGACATACAGTGAGTTTTACAAAACCAATAGAATGTAGGATCTCTATGATGAAGATATTGCAGCTTAGCCCAGATAAACTCTATATTCAGAACAACTGTTTGAATGAGACATGGAAGTATTGTTAATTAGAATTCAACATAGGAAGGTTTCATGAAAGAGAGTATTAAGGAGGAATTTAAAGGAGGCGGAGGAAAGACCTCTTTATTTTTAGAATTAAAAGGAAATATGAAGTTTTGACTTAATTCTTTTAAAATAACATAAATACCCCACACCCCAAAAAAGGGTTTTAGTTTCTACTAGAGATGGTGACGATGATTGGAGGCATGGAGAGACTTCTACATGAGGAGAGATTGCAAAACAAACAAAAAACCTGGGATGTTTAGCTGAGAGGAAACAAAAATAAATAAGTAAGAGGCAACATGACACATAGTGAACAGTGTAGAGAAGATAAATTGGGCATTCATGCTTGTCCTTACACAATATGAAAAGAAGGGGACAGTCTATGAAATTGATGGGCAAAAAGTTTGAAAGTGACAAAAGGAAATACAATATTTTTACTACACAATAGTGACAAAAGGAAATACAATATTTATACTACACAATTAATCTCTGGAACTCATTGCAGCAAGATATCGAGTCCAAGAGCTTAGCAGGATTTTAGAAAGGATTCAATATTTATATGGATAATGAGAGCATAGATCATTACATTCAATGGGATAATTTTTTTTAGATGGGATATAAGCTCTCATGCTTTAAGATGTAAGCCAACCACTAACTGATAGGGATTAGGAGGAAACTTCTCTTTTATGGGTAAGTTAGTTCTTACAACGCACTATAAGCTTTCTGACACCTTCCTCTGAAGCATCTGTCACTGGCCACTGTTAGAGACAGGATACTGGACAAGATGTACCACATAGGATGATCTGGCAATTCCTATGTTCCTAGGCAAGGAGACAGTCAGGTACCCCTGGTGGGGAATTTCCTATACATTCTTCCATTTTTGTTAGGGAAGTTGGCATTTGCCTCCCCACAAAGAAGCTATGGATGCTGTGGGGAAGGGAAGTGTTCCAGATCTTAAATTCTGTTAATCTATCTAAATATGCCAATCAAACTACTACTTTGGCCTGTAGATGCCATCTGTGATCCCACGTAATCAACCATGGTTCTAGTTCAACTTCCACTGAAATCCATGGCAAAACTCCTTGACTTCACTGAGAGCAGGATAAATCTCATTCTTCTGTCAGACAAGACAATGCAATAGTTTAATTTTATTTAAAGTGCAGGCAGGGCATTAGTAACTATCGCTTTATTGAGATTGTTATTAAAGAACATACCAGCTGAGAATCTGTTCTATAAATTGACCAGAATATATCCCTGCACTTATGTTTTTTTTATATATAAACATAATTTAATATTTATTATAAAGAGCTTTGTATCTGTGTGTGACAGATTTGCTTTTTCCTTTTGGATTTTATTATGTAAAAATCCAGAAGGATTTATATAATGTACATATTAAAAATCCAAATGAAAAAGTAAAACAGTCACACAAAGATGTTCTTTATAATCTGACTACATTAAGTGATCAAAGAATGCAGCTTCCCCTTTTTTCCCATAAGCCTGAAGACAAATGAGCTAAGACAGTTAAGAACATAAGAATGGCCATACTGGGTACGACCAATGGTCCATCTAGCTCAGTATTCGCTCTTCTGACAGTAGCCAGTGCCTAATGCTTGGTTAACCACTAAGGAGCCTATCATACTTCCTTGAAGTCACTAGGATTTTACCAGTGACTTAAACAGAAGTATGATTGGACCCCAGACTATTAAGAGCAGGTATTGTTTTAAAACAAAAGAAGATATTTTTATGGGGAAATCTCTCTGAATTTTTTGCTGCTTTTTTATATAGAAATCAAAGCAGAGTGTTATTCAATATAATAAGCATATCCGAGTGCTTACTTTCAGTGAAAGTGATAAAGGCTATAACTGCTCAAGGAATAAGTCATCTATACAGATTAGTCATGACAGAAAATGAAATTATTAGAGTAGAGTGGGACTGAAAATTTTATCTAGCATGGGTTTTCTTGAACATTTATTTTTAAATATGATATATCTCCAAATGAGATGGCAATTGCTTCTGAATCCTTGGTATGATGTATGTATTTTCCTTATACTAAACAATGAATAAGCCTAACATACCCCTGCACTTACAAAGATGTGTTGAATGATTGCTACAATAAAAAATACTTGCTTGGAAAAGGTTTTGAGCACAGCCAATTTGAAAATGAAAGGTGTTTTTGGTGTTTTTTTTTTAAATTAGGTCTTTTTTCTAAAAGCTTGTCTAGTTATGTTCTTGATCTTTGTTCAATTCTCTGTAAAATCTCTAACTTCAAAGAAGGTTAAATAGCATGAAAGTGCCAGCACTCATGTAGTGCTTGCTTGGGTACTTTGATGTACAGTATTCCAGCATGTCAACAGCTAGAAACTAAGGCCCTTTTTAACTCTTATCTCAATACAATGTGATATTTACTAACTTCAGTTTCTGTCTAGCTAAAAAAATTCTTCTTTTCTTCTTTTTCAATCCAGGGTTACTTGATTTTGTGACTTCTGATGTTCAAACTAATACTGTTTATGACCTTTAAAGACCTTAAGGGAAATACTGTTTTTGCCATTGCACAGCCACCATGGAGAAATTCCAACATACATCTGTGAGCTACAAAAGGATAGCATAAACAACAGTTTCCTATTAAACTTTAGTTTAACATTAGGACTGCTGTCCAAAGATCATACTTAAAGATAACTGAAGTGTTACGATATTCCTTTGTGCAGTTCAGTCATGACCCTAATTAATGTGTCTAGGTTAGACATGTATTTCTTCAAGTAATGGGTGGTTTTGTTTGGACAATTAGGCAGAGCTGACAAGGAAATTTTCCATCAAACTCGGTCATAAAAAGTACATTATTCAGCATTATTATGAGTAAAGCAGTATTTATTGCCTGAACTTTACAATACACCATTATCAATCATTACCTGCCATTAAGGTATGTTAACATGAGATCAAAGAGACAAAGCCAAGTTAAACAAACAGGGATGCATAGAAAGCTTTTTAGAACTGCTCATTTAAATTGAAACAAGTGTTGTGTATTCTACTGGTTGGCTTGGAGTTCCTTTAGTGAAAAATGCAAATCAGCTAATAATTACAACCCTAAAACATTCCATGCTTCTTTTTCATAGGTCACAAAATACATTCTTTTTAGGGAAACATGAATAGAAAAATAGATAGAGAAAGAAAGGAAAATCCCAGTGTCAAGTCCAGCTAGGTTAGATTCTTTTGCTATATGAGTTCTCAGCTATAACATTACCTGTGCATTCACTAAAAATATCAATGAAATTGATCCAAACAGAAGGCCAGATGTTTTTGGTCAAGTTGTAAACGCTGGAAAATACATGGGTTTAGCAAATGCACTAGGCTCATAAACCTAAATACATTTATTATTATTAACAACAATTTGTATTGGGATAGTGCACAAGAGCCCAAGATCAAGTCATGGAACCACCAAGATCCCATTAAGACAGGTGCTGTACAAACACTCCTTAGAGCTAGTCTAATGTAGACGATGCTGTCACCTTCTTTTGCTACAGCATAAAATTAAACAGCCATATCACAAAGCAGCAAGTTCTCCCCTGACTTATATTTGCTCTTCTTCCATTCTCCCCTCCCAGATATGTATATTCCAGAGACAGTAGTTAACTGAGTCAGAGGAAATCAGATCCCAGGTTTCTGTCCACACGTGAACCAAACCTTTTCTAGAAGTTCAAAATCGTCTGGTTAGTTTATTATACTCCACTTCTGATGTTCATCTGTTTCGTCTGCTTCTGTCAAGAATTGGAGAGACAGTGCTGAAATACCACAAAACAAAAACAAGAATACACAGACCATTCTTGCAGTATTCTTAGCCCATACAGAAGCCAATAATTTTAGAAATCTTTTGTGATTTCCTCACCACTTTTGTAGATACAAGAGTTTTTCATTATTTGGATAAACTCAGATGAGCATCAGGATTTCTGGATGCTTATCCAAAACAGAACCCTCATTCCTTTTGTACTTCTATCATCATTACTGTATTCCCAGTTACTCCCCACTTTCATGGGAACAATCTAGTTTAAAAGAAGACCCTCAGCAACAAAACTATCCTTAATATCCCCTCATCCTTTCCCCTCACCTTCCCATTAAACTGTTCCGCACAAGTCACAGACCCAGCCACTAGTTCCAGTACAGGGCCAGGCTAGGCAGTATTATCAAGAGTTGTTAACAGCAGATCCCCCTGCCGTATGTCAGGCCACTAGGCAGTGGATTTTTGATCTGAGGTACCAGTCTTCATGGGTTTTCAAGACCACTTATTGATTTTGCATGCATGCATTAGCAATCCATACTTCACTTGATAGCATTCCATAATTAGAGATCTTTTCAGATACACTATAATACATTCATGTAAATCCGATCTCTTCAGATATGTTGGGCCTCAATACGCTTGCATAACTCCATTAACTTCAAATGAATTTCTCCATAGTAATGCTGGTTTAAATGAGAGGGGAATTAGGCCCCTCCAGTTCTTGCACATTTCTACAAGGCTACAAACTTATTACAATACAAAGAGAGACTTTTGTAGATTTTAGGAAAGAAAAGGTTGGCAGCTAAGAGCTAGTTCAAAGCTAGGCAAATAGATTTTTTTTATGTTAATGCACTTTAAGACTCTTTCCTCTCCAATTCTGAAGCCTAAGAGAGGTTTGTTACAACTTGGAGAGCAACCTCTCATATAAACTCAAGCACTGAGTTAATAGGGTCGCTTTCTAGAAGTAAAACGGTCCCTCTTCCTTCACAAATAGTTGAATGTTGCCATTCCTCTGGCATACATCCTTCCAATGTGTGCCTTAAAGGATATTTTCACTGAGGGAAGAAAGGACCACACAAACATGTATATGAAAGACAATGATTCATTGCAGTTGCATTTCTTTTCAGTAAGCAGAAGGTGTCATGATATCATCTGTTGGTGATATATAATAGCAAGGGGAAATGGTCAGGATTTTTGCCCTAATATGATCTTAGACTAGTTGGTGCATGAATGGCAGATTCAGAAAGAATACTGTATAATGCTAATGATTTACAAGCCTAAACACTCAGTTAAGCAGGCATGACTATGTACTTGCATGTCGTTTACATTCTAAAAACACTATTACGAACTATTATTAAATATTATACATATATATTTACAAACGAGCCATTCACCCATGATTGAAATGCAATTACCTGCATTGTGTAGCGCAATAGCCATTTGACAACACACAATCAATACTATACAACAGTTGATGGAAATGAGTTAGAACACTATAGGAAACTGAATCTTCAAAAAACATATAGGTAGGCAGAATATAAATTACACCAGGAATATCTATCATCCATTTGTCCAGGAAACTAGGGTTAAAAACTCCTTTTGTGATGCATGTCAAGGGATCTTTAATAACTTCAGGTGGTCAAGACTTCTGTATTATATCATTGGATACACAGATTAGATGGTGCTCCCGCATTCTAAAGATTTAAAGCTGTAATATAAATATGCAGTACTCAAAATACCATGAAGTCATTTTGATTTATTAGAAATGTCCGATAAGTATCTTCATGTTTCCTCTAACACTGAATATAACTGACAGCTTTTTCTCTTGTTGTTTTGCACTGAACAAAGCTAATATATTTTTTCAAAGTCATGGAAGCTACCATGGATACATTTCTCACTAAGGTACTAAATAATTTCCTAAGACTTTGGTACACTTCTTTGAAAAAAAACTTTTCATCATAGCAAGTAAAACACTGACACCTCCATTTTCCTAAACACCCTGCCCTCAAAAAAGAAACGTCCACTGACAGAAAAGCTCTGAGCAAAGGATGACCCCAAAATGGAGGTGAACCAGGTACTCCATGAAATCCACAAAAGACTTCATGGCTATTGGGTTAACATGGAATGCACTCAGATACTGTGGTGATGGATAGCAGTATAAAACCCTAAGATAGATCTATACCAGAGCTGCCCAGGGGTGGGCGCAAGTGGGGCAATTTGTCCCAGGCCCCAGACCTCGCAGGGCCCCCCATGAGAATGTAGTATTCTATAATATTGCAACTTATTTTTTTATGGAAAGGACCCCTGAAATTGCTTTGCCCCAGGCCCCCTGAATCCTCTGGGCAGCCCTGATCAATACTTGTAATCAAGAATCCTTTCCCATGGTCTACCAGTTGGTGAGATTCCTACTAAGAAGAAACCCTTGACTTTGAACTATTATTACTAGTAACTAATCCAAAAGAGGGTTTGTCAAGTGGGTCTTCTCTGTTAGTCATAAAAGATGGTCTGTTTTCAGGGCAGTCCCATCTGTTTGGGCAGCTGTACCAATACTTATTGATTATTAAAGTAGGGCAAGGCATGTGGTCAACAATAACAATAGAATCTTAACAAACTGCATCCACTTCCTAATCATATCCTTGGGTGCCATATTTTGAGTGCCATAAAAAAAATCTGATCACTTTAACCTGAGCTATGCAAAGTAGCCAATGATACAGCATAGTGGTAAACAAAGTCAAGTCTGCATAAGCAAGAGATGGACAGGCTGATCTATGAGGTTGATTTTGTTTTCTCCCCTCCACTCCCCATCTATCTCAAATTCTCTTAGTCATACCTTAATGAAGCTTCTTCTTGCGCACAAGAACTCTATGCTATGGAAACTGCAATATATTATTTTCAGCATGCAGGGAGGTCCAGGCAGTGGGAAACTACCTTTGCACTGCAAATGCAGTATTTCTGGTGGCTTTCCGCACTGCCAAGTGGAGCTGGAGAAGTTGAAGATTGGCGAGGAATGGTTACCATATTCACCAAACCCACCATGTTGTGGAATAGCAAGCCAAATGTGCCAATCTCTAAAACCTTGACAAAATCAGCTACAAGGAACATTTTAAAAGACTTAGAGCTGATGATTCCCTTCCTCATCCCCACTGTCCTCCAGAACATTTCCCTCCATTTTTTATCAGTTAGCAGCACTAATTTCATGATAATTAACAGAATTAGCGCAACAATTCACAGTAAGTAATGGGCTAGATTGTGTCCCAGTGGACACAACTCATAGTAAGGGCCAGGTCATTGCTGTGCTATCCCAGGAGGATCCCAGGGAAGGAACTGTGATTCAGAGATCCACACCACCTTCTCTGCTTCTCCCTTGTACCAGGAGGTGCTAATTTGCTGCTGGCTTTACCAGCCAATTATAATCTCACCCTGGCACCAGCTCATCTTTGTGGTTGGTGCACTAGGGGAGTGGAACCAAGACTCTGTCTGTTCTCTGCCCCTTCCTCCTCATTCCTCCCCACATCTGCTTTAGGGTTGGAGGAATAAATGGGCATGCAATGCCCTTTATCCCTGCATGCTCAGACCCAAGGTCTGGATAGCCCATGAAGAGGTCCAAGGGAGTGATGTATTCCTCTTTTTATCCCAATCTGGGCACACAGTCCAGTCAGCAGTATTTTTTAAAAGAACTTAAGCCCCTCTTTCAGTTATTGAACCACCAGCAAACTGATCCTGATTTTTCAGACTGTAGTTATGGTTTGGGTTTAAGTGCATGGTTTGGAAGAATAATTTTCAGAATTTACGTTGTTTGTTTGTAAACAGTTTATGTTATCTTTTGCTCTTCATTGTTTATGAGGCAAGGTTAATTATGTAAGTCATATGGTATGATTTGTGTGTCCAAACTGGATGATGTGATTTAAAAATCCAGAAAAATAAGAAGTGTGTAACAAATAGCATGAACTTCTTGTAAGAACAAAATAACACCTCCAAATAGAATCTGTGAAATGTCATGAATACCCAGCTGTTCTGAAAATACTTACAAAGAAGAAATGAAACCATAAATCATACTAATTGGAATATTGTGCTTTTATTTGTGAAAATATTTTCTTTTTTTTTTTAAAAAAAATCTATTCAAACAACTCTAATGGTGAAAGGTATTACAGTAGTCTCATATATAGTTGCTGGTGAAATACCCCAATAGGTGAGAAACCATAGTAACAAATAGCACAGAGGAAGTTGAACTTAGTTATGGACATGATATATTCAAACAAAAAAAGTCAACAGTGTAAGACCATTACTTTGGCATTGTTAAAGTATCATTTCTACCCTAGTTTTTTATGGTTAATCTACTTGGCCAATAGATTTGTATTCCTTTGCCGCCATCTAATTTTGTGATTTAACAAAAGTTTTTATCCAAGGATCTCCTTCTGAATCATCCTACAAAGAAGTGAGTCTTGTGCTCCTGTAATTTCAACTCACAGGCTGTTGTCCGGAAAATAGAATGATGTCACAAATTCAGCTCTACAAATTCACTGTAAGGTCCAAAAAGGAAGAGCAGATGGGCAGTGAGAGAGTGAAGCACTGATTTTTTAAACATCCTGCAATCCTTATTCAGATGTGCTGTAGGCACATGATTCCACTGAAGTGAAGGGAAATTGGTTTGTAGAACTGGGCATCCTGGCAAGTTAAAAAAAAAAAAAGAAAAATTCTGAAAAAAGAGTAAATATTAATCTGTTCTTTGTCCTTGTCTGTTTAACTCTGATACTTTAGTATTTTCCCCTATCAAAGTCCCTATGTTTAAGTAACTTAACATCAAGTAAAGGTAAGTTTCTAAGACATGAAGGGCCAAATTCTGCTCTGTGGAGTTAGTTCAGATTTACATCAATGTAATAACAGAGAAGTATTAGCGTGTGGATTTTCCCATTCCACCTTTAGAAATAATTTCTTTAACAAAATATAAAGAAATATTATACTATCTTTTCTATGTTCTCATTGTGGTAGCTATTATTTTGTTTTACTCAACCAGGTCTATTGTGTTCCTCATATCTCCATGATTGTACCTTTGTAGCTCATTTTTAATTGCATGTCATTGCTAACCTCCTTGTAAAGAGACAGGGCCCTGCTATTCCTACTAATTATCCAAATCACCAGTCACTGTTTGCATGTGTGTGGCCTTGCCTGAAGCTTTTAACCACAAGTTATGACACTAAATCAAAGCAAGTTGGAGGAGTCACTGCTGTAGTGACTTACTAATAAATGTTGCATGACATTCCTTTGAGGCCATTTGGAAGTATTGTTTTTAGAATTACACTTACTCAAATAAAATGATTAATTTTGTTGGGGGGGGGGCAAGAAATGTTGGAAGGCTGTCCAGTGCTATAAGCTAGTGCATTAGCATTCACCTTGAACAGTTATTTTCCAACAATGCTTAGGCCATAAATGAAATGAGTTTGATGATCTCAACCTACTCCTTGTGGAGTGATTTTTGTCTACATCTCAAAAACCACAATACAATTTAACAATTGTTAGTCTCTGCTCAGAGAAGTTCCAGGTCTAAATAGCAGCTGGTGATCCTAGTTGTTGAAAGTACGTTAGCGTAGGTGTGAGGGGAAGCTTCAGAGCAGGAGTCTCATACCTTCCTAATCAAGATGCTTCATCATATTTGCTTATAGCCAGATTCTGCTGAATACACTGACACACAGAATAGTACAATAGTACTGTTGAGAACAATGAGACTACTCAGAGTAAAGTACTGCAACAGCATGACAGATTCTGGCCCTTAATGCTCTTTTAATTAAAGCATGTTAAGAGTAGGAAAACCTACCCCAACATAATTTTTATATATGTTGTTTAGCTTTGCTGAACCTATGAACTTAGAACATCGGTCTGAGAAAGACACTTTGTTAAGGTGACAGATCTAGGGCTGTGAATGGGGAGTCCCTTCAGGGATCTTCTGTTGGGGGTCATCTTGATATAGAGAGATGGAAGTGTATTTTTATTAGGTCACTCTGACGTTAGAGCAGGTGTTTTCAATCTAGGAGGTAGGATGGAGAATCACTCTGCTCTAGAGAGAACTAAAGGCACAGACTGAAAGGTCCTGCAGGGAAGCCCTTGGAACAGTCTGCCTTAGGGAGAAAGCTTAGGCTGAGGATTATGTTCTGTTAGTATCTGAATTACCAGTAAAGTCCAAATCCAGAGAAGTAAGTTGGGATATTGTACAGTGCGTGTATATATGTTGTTCGGGGCAGCCTGAGAGACTACCTGCTTACAGGAAACATTTTTCAAAGGACCACTGTCTTCCACACCTCAGTTTTTGAATGCTCAAATTCCGCATTTAATATTTTGATGCCCTGGTTTCCATTTCTAAGCTTACTGAAAACAAAAACAGCAGCAACAACAGATGTCTAAGAGCCTACCGCTTCAGACTTAACCTTGACAGTTTTGCACCTATTTTATAGTAATTTAATTTAGGCCACAATTCTCTACTTTGCATATGTGAATGTCATGTGGGATTATGTAAAAGGCTTTACTGAAAATCAAGATATTATGTCCACAGCTTCCCTCAATCCAGGCCAGTAACCCCGTTAAAGAAGAATATTGTCTTGTGTCTGAAGATCTGAATACATCTTAACTTTGGTCTGTTTTTCTAAACTTGAACATCCAAAGATTGGGTCTGATACTGCATGTCTTATTCACAGGAATAGTTCTTATGTAGATGAGTAGTTCTATTTAAGTTAATTTGATAACTTGCCTTTTAAAGTTCCCTAACCACTATTGATCACTTGTGGTGTTCTGAAGGAAAACCCACTCAGTCTTAAAGTGGTCCCCTCAAAAATATTTGACCAAAGAAAAAGGGAATTGGACCAGTAAGTGTGGTTTCAGTAAGAAATGAAACTTGTTTGAGTGGTTCTCATTCTTCTAGTCTTTTCTTCATCTTGATTTGTAATTTTTACACCCTGGCAGTATAATATTAAATACTTTATTAAATGGTTGTAGTAGGGAAAATACTTAATTTTTATGATATGTCTTCAGAGATAGATATTTCGTACTCTATAGTGAGGTTAATTTAGCATAAAACAGTATAATACCTTCCTTATTTCTGTTCATTCATTTAGAAATTATGGGACCAAATCAAGAACAAGTTACACATCATGCACTAGTTACTGTACATAGAATCCCCATGAACTGAAAGTAGGCTTCGAAGGATTAGATTTTTAATTGATAAATGTTGATAAATGTCTATTTCATTGTACACATACAAACCAACAAAAAAATGTTTTACAGACAAAGTAAGAAAAATGCTGCTTGATAAATTGCTAGAGTTTAAGAATATTTACTCTGTTTATTTTGACATATGACAAAGACAATTTGTGTTTTAACGATTATAAAGCTTTAACCTTTTGAATCTCAATGTTTATTGTCATTATATAACTATTGTCTGACCCCCCCCATCTCCATAATCTCACACAACAGTGAAAATTTAAATAGATCAAAATAGCATAAAATGCTTAGAACCCATAACTTTGGGCAACTGACAATTTAAATCAATACAATTTAAAATGTGCTTAAAAATAAATATAGATATTGTCTATTGAAATGATCAAAAATGATTCTGCTATGCCTAACTGTAAGAAATGCTTAAATCTGCTGGAGAATACCATGGGCTGCAATTCATAATATAGCAAAACTCTTAGTTCTTCTTAATAACTTGCCAGCTCCTCATTATATTCCTCCAAAGAAGAGATGTTTGTGCAATGAAAGCTGGAATGCCCCTCCACTTTGGAAATTCTCTTCTGTGTGGCCTTTTTTAAAAAAAAAAAATGCTGATATTCCCAGTGTATTACTGTTTCATCCCAGGTTACTGGAAGCACCTTAAATCAAGGCAGTGTGACTTGATAATGAGGTACATAACTATAAGCTCTAGTGATCATGTCTGCGCTGCATGAATATTCATACTGCATTGACTAAACACCTGAGTCCTGCTCGAATATGCAGTGGGCTCAATATAAAACCTGAGACAGAATATCTGGGACCAGCCTCTTCTAAAATTGTTCCCAAGTTCTGGTCAGACATGTGGAGGTACTCTTCCCAGCATCGTAGACAAACACAAGGAATAACTATAGTGTATGTTTTAGCTGTAAATATGAGGCTAAATCTGCCCTCAGAAACACATGTTCACTGACTATAATGAGAATTTTGCAGTCATCTCTGTGGGCAGGATTTTTCTGGCCCTGATGAAAGGGAAGGCTTGCTGTAGTGCTAGGGTGACCAGACAGCAAATATGAAAAATCGGGACGTGGGTGAGGAGTAATAGGAGTCTATATAAGAAAAAGACCCCAAAATTGAGACTGTCACTATAAAATTGGGATATCTGGTCACCCTACGTAGTGCTGACTGATGCACATTAGAAGCCTCACCTGTTTTTCGGCACCCATATATGGGCCAGAAAGGCTAGTCCCACTCTCTCTTTAAATTGACTCACAGGTTCCCAAGTTCTGCAGACAGAATGCATGGACATATGTCAACCTCACTCTACTGTATCTCTGGATGGTGACCAGTTACTCTCCATATCCAGTGTAGGTAGGACAAGACGTAATTGGCTTAATGTACAGCATGGGAGATTTAAGTTAGATATTAGGAAAAACTTAACTCCAAGCCTGGGTATACTTGGTCTTGCCTCAGAGTGAGGGGCTGGACTATAGGATTTTTTAAGGTTCCTTCCAGTCCTACATTTTGATGATTCTGCTTCAATTTTAAAAAGTGAGAAGAGGAAGTAGAATTTACCTACATTCTAGCTCAACATTAGTATAAAATATTTCACTCCTGAGAGGTGCACCCTTGACATCCAGTAGCGTCAGTGAGAGGAAAGGGTGCCCAACTTCTCTCACACTGGGCACCTGTTTAAATGATCTTCAGAGAGATTAGTGCCTAAATCCCACTCATCTTACTCAAACATCAGACCTTTATCTGGAGAGTAAGGCAAGCAGGGCTTGGCTGCAGGGTAGATCTGTACATAAAGGAATAAAAGGTCTCTACCCCACTGATTCTTAATTCTGATGTTACTGTGGAGAATCTTGAACCAATACTGTAGATAATGTGAAGAATCTTGTAAAACCACCCCTAAAGCCAACTCAGCCCTGGCTTGTCATCAGTCGGTGTGTTCATTGAGAAATAAAAAGGATCTATAGCTTGACCTTTAATATGCAGAGTAATAAAAAAAAATCACATAACATAGTATGGGTTTGTTTTTCACTGAATTGTGTCCCTTACTATTCATTAATATTCAGGTGCTGAAAATCTAATAAATTACACCTCTACCTCGCTATAACGTGGTCATGGAGGGCCAAAAATCCCTAGCGCGTTATAGCGGAAACCCCGTTATATTGGAGTTGGGGCGGCAGGGATCCGGCGGTGATTTAAAGAGCTCCGCGCTCCAGCCGCTGTGGGAAGCCCCAGGCCCTTTAAATCGCCTCTGGAGCCCCGCTGCCACAGCCCCAGGATAGGGGTGGCAGGGCTCCAGCGGTGATTTAGAGGGCCCAGGGCTCCCCGCAGCAGCCGGAGCCCCGGGACCTTTAAATTGCAGCGAGCCCCACTGCCGCAGCCCCGGGGTAGCGGCGGCAGAGCTCCAGCGGTGATTTAAAGAGCTCTGGGCTCCCCACAGCAGCCAGAGCTCTGGACCCTTTAAAGCGCCACTGGAACCCTGCTGCTACCGTGCTATACGCAAACTTATGTTATATTGGGTTGTGTTATAGTGGTGTAGAGGTGTATTTCCAAAAGGAAATGTAAACAATTTTCTGACAGTAAGTACTTCATACAGTAGGCTGGAACCTACTTGAAGTTAATTGCAACACAGTTCACTAATGAAACTTTCTGTCTATTAAATCTTACAGGCATAACTATAAAAATGGTGCCAGCTCTCTCTTCTGCTCAGGAATGTTCCAGACAGCATTTGCAGTGGCTTTCACCCATTCTCTTTGGAAGGATTTATAATTATTGCTAAGTCATGGCAGTATCTAACTAAATTCACATGGGTTATGTATTTTTTAAAAAAAGTATAATTTTCATCTGCTGAAATTTGATTTGAATTAGCAGTGACCAGCGAGCTGCTCCATTAAGCTCTGATGCAGCACCTATCTTTGAGGTAGTGTCAAACTCCTCACACTCACACAATATCAAATGTGTCAGTGTGGTCATCAAGGAGTGACACTGGGGGAAGACAACACCTTTGTCTGAAGATGAGGTTCATCTTACTCACTGAAAGCCAGGAATACAGTGAGAGATGGTCAAGCAACATCTCCATCATTAATGGAACCAAAACAATTGGGAGTCAGTGGCAGCAAAGCCATCTTCCCTCCTCTCTGAAACTTTCCTAACAAAAGCATTGGATTCTGGGAGGTACACACTAAGCTTCCCATTCTCATGCCCCTCTCCCCTCACAGTGGAGGCCTTCCTGGCGGAACTACTGCATTAGTGTCCATTGGGATTGCACATGGGTGAATGAGAAGCTAAGATAAATGGCTGTCTAACAGAGGAGATGGTGAGCTCTTGCAGACCAAGGGCTCTGCAGGACAGCATATCAAAGCAGCTCAGCAACCACTCTTACGGACTCACTGTGTGACCTTGAGCAAGTCACTGAATCTTCCTGTGTCTCTATGGGTCAGGGTCAGCCTGAAAGTCTGTACTTGTACAGTCCCTACCACAATGGAGCCCCAATCTCATTCAGGAGCTTTAGGTGCTATCATAATATAAATACTACATAATAAGCAACAGTATGTCATTTGTTGCTCCTGCTCTGCAGTCCACATAACCAAGGCCCAGATTTCAATAGCAGCCAGCTAGGCACCTATATACCTTTGAGAATCTGGGCCTAGAGTTCAAATAGATGGCATGAGGCAGGGGTTCTCACAACAAATTTTTTGGTGGCCCCAGAGTGTGGCCACCAACTCTTGCTGGTGGCCGCACTGACAATTTTTCCTAAAATACTTAATTAACTTTAGGAAAAACAAATAAATATGCACATATACATATCCAAATAATTGTAACTTATTTATGTAGGGTGTTTTTTTACAGACTGAATAATCAAAATAATGTACAGTTGTCTGTATTCTTTATTGGACCTAAACAGAATAGAAACACAAACAAGGTGTTTTGCATGTTCTTGTTTTGTTGTTGTTGTTTCTTTTGCTTTTTTGGTTGCACTTTTTTTTTCTTCTAAGACTTGCTAGTTGGTAAGTCTTCTGCTGTGAAAAGTGATATTTCTATTAGTGATATTTGTAAAGTGTTAATGTGAAAAGTGATATTTCTATTAGTGATATTTGTAAAGTGTTAATGCCACTTTTCACAGCAGTCTTATTCAGCCCTGGCAAGCCCTAGGACAAATTTAAGTCCTGAACAGGAAGTTGGTTGAGGCAACAGGACACAGGGACGATGCTGGAGGTGGCGAGCGTGGGGGCCGTAGCCTGGAACCAGAGCCTGCCACCGTGTGAATGGATCCCAAAGCCCTGTAGCCAAAACCTGCCTCCTCTATTCCTGGGAAAGTGGGGAATTCACCAGCTGCCTGCACCTCCAAAGTTTCTCTCTCTGGAGGAGGGCAGGGCCCATCTGCTGTTAGTCGCCCTGGGAGAGGGGCCACTGCTTTGCGCCTCCCCCCAATCATAGCCCAGATGGCTGTGGCTGCAAGGAAAGGCCCTGTGGCCACATTTGAGAAACACTGAGCTAGATTCATGCCCCTGCTAAACCTACTTTAGTCAGCTACCTGGAGATTTTCCTGGCAATGAATGGAACCGGTGTATCTGCATCTGTGAGTATTTCTACACTGTATTTAAACACCTGCACCTGGCCTGTGTCAGATGATTCAGTCTGACGTAGATCTGGCTACACAGCTGTTTAGCTGTGGTGTAGATATTTGCGCTTGGGTTGGAGCCCGGGCTCTAGGACCCTCCCTCCTTGCAGAGTCCCAGAGTCTGGGCTCCAGCCAAAGCATGAACATCTACACTGCAGTTCAACAACCCTGTAGCCTGAGTCCTGCGACCCTGAATCAGCAGACATGGATCAGCTGCGGGTGTTTAACTGCAGTGTAGACACACCCTAACTGACCCCATCCTGCCTGCACTCTGGCAAAGGAAAGGAAAATGGGATGTGGCTGGATTGCTAATGCTCTCCAATAATCCCTGTCTACTTGAAAGGCCCCTTGGGAGATCATCACAGCCAATGCAACTTAGCTGCTCTGATTTGCTCATTTGGGACCAGACAATCACCCCAAGAAGCAGAACTTCTAAGGTAGCTGTTGAATACCTTTTTGCCCTCTCCCAAGTGGTGCTAGAGGCCAAACAGTGAATCATTAGGACCTTCCCCTGATTCAGTATCAGCACTCAGCTCTGAACGTTGGACTCTGAATATAGATTCTCTATTTTCTTTGTTGACTTGCCTTCTCCAACCACTGCAAACCCCCAGTTTCCTTGCCTGACTCCCTGCTTAATGGAACGTTCTCCTCTCTCTGCCCTTTCATATTTCCACCTTCTTCTCATATAGTTTCTCATCTGTTATTCACTTTCCTCTCTTCCTTTTCTTTCCTCTATTTCACTCCCCCACACAAAACACCCCAGAATGACCCCCAGAAAACCCCAACAACCTCTCCCCTGAAAAAGGGGCAGGGGACACTAAAAAGATAAGTATCTAATTTAACTTGGAGCACCTTGGGTTATACACAAAGTGTAGCTCTTCTTTGTCTTTTTAAACTTCTAGCTTTTCATCAAAGGGACTATGTCCCCCTATAGGTTTGGACAGCACTTAGCACATGAGTCAACAGTGTGATGCTGTTGCAAAAAAAGCAAACGTGATTCTGGGATGCATTAACAGATGTGTTGTGAGCAAGACACGAGAAGTCATTCTTCCGCTCTACTGTGCATTGGTCAGGCCTCAGCTGGAGTATTGCGTCCAGTTCTGGGCACCGCATTTCAAGAAAGATGTGGAGAAATTGGAGAGGGTTCAGAGAAGAGCAACAAGAATGATTAAAGGTCTAGAGAACACGACCTATGAAGGAAGGCTGAAAGAATTGGGTTTGTTTAATTTGGAAAAGAGAAGACTGAGAAGGGACATGATAGCACTTTTCAGGTATCAAGTATCATAAGGAGGTGGGAGAAAACTTGTTCATCTTAGCCTCTAAGGATAGAACAAGAAGCAATGGGCTTAAACTGCAGCAACGGAGGTTTAGGTTGGACATTAGGAAAAAGTTCCTAACTGTCAGGGTGGTTAAACATTGGAATAAACTGCCTAGGGAGGTTGTGGAATCTCCATCTCTGGAGATATTTAAGAGTAGGTTAGACAAATGTCTATCCAGGATGGCCATGAAGACAAGGGACTGGACTCGATGACCTCTCGAGGTCCCTTCCAGTCCTAGAGTCTACGAATCTATGAATCTATAAAAGCCTGCAGAGCTGCTCAGTCAGGGTTGACTGCTGAGGAGGAAGGACACTCGGCAGGGGCTCCAACCCAGGAGCTGTTACAACCCTTACCTACAAAAGCTGAAGAGCCAGAAACCTAGACCAGAGGCCTGCCACTATCAGAACCCCAGGGAGTGTCTGATGCTGAGGTGCCTGCAGACTCTGATACCATATGGACCACTGCTGCAGGAGAGCCAGTAGGAAGTGACCCAGGGAGGGTGAGGGAGTGGTACCTCCCATCCTTATGAGGTCAGAATGTTTTGGTAAGATTCCCAGCTGACACTCTGGCTGACTGCTCCCCCACTGGCGGGGCCTGGTGGACTCGGGTGGGCCTGTAACTCCCTACTGGCACCAGCCACTAGGCTCCTTGTTTTGCATCCAAAGGAGGCTGTATTGACTCTGGCCGCTAGGCTGTGCTATCCCATTAGAGGAGGAGCATTAGGCAGACGCTGGCCATTGGGCTCTACTGCCCTAGGAGCACATTGAATGGACTCTGGCTGCTAGGCTGCATTACCCCACTTGGGAAGAGGCAGTAGATCAATCCTGACCATTGGGCCACACTGTGCTGACTCCTGGGCGATGGGAGTAGAAAATGGATGTAGGCATAGAGAGGTGGGGTTACCTCCCGCCCCCCTGACGTAAGGGGTCAATGAGGTCAAAGCTCGCCACATTCCCGTATATACATATTTGGGTCTAAGAAACTGATATAAACTGTTAATTGGTGGGACAAACTAAAGTATGCTTTTGCTTAATATTATTATTATGACTGATGTGGCATAGTAAATGATTTCTGGGTAACCCCAGACACCCAGAACACTTGGAAAACTTATAAGCAGCTAGACCATTTTTCATGTTTTACATATTACACACACACTGGTCTATCTCAGTGCTAGCTTGGAAATGATCCTCAAAATGTCCTTGGCTCCGAAATTGCTTAAAATAAAACTTGTAGCTAAACCAAGAACATTCCTGTCTCCAGCCTAATTTGTCTTCCTCACTCAAGTTTTAGGATAAGAAAGCAAACTTTCAGCACTATGAATTGCTATATTAGTTGAGGCAATATTTTAAGTTACTTGTCTACTCTATATACACACACAGACACGCACACATGATATATTTGTGTGTGCATACGTAAGTCTATTTATATTAACTGTTAAATACTGACAATGTGCTTGGTGCTATACAGTGCACCAATCTGAAGACCGCTCTAGCTGCCAAAAGTCTAGCAAGTAGACACACACAGAAGACAGGAGGGAACAATGTTCAGAGGTTCAGATTACGATGTAAATATGTGACCCTTAACTAAAGCTTATCCACGTATCTTGGGTCTGCATCAGTAGTCTGGAAGGAGTCTGCCTGTATTTTGGCACTAGAACCACAAGACTGAACCAGAGTGCTGCTGAAGAATGGCAATGCATGAATTAAAAATATGAAGATGGAGTAGGGGGAACTGCAGAAAAGGCTTTGCTTGAGTTGAGGAGAAACATTTGGATTGGTTCTTGTTTCAGGCAAAATAGTTTCCTACTTAAAAATACGACTTTTTAAATTGATTTTAGAAAGTGACACACACAGACTTTTGCACTGTTTGGAAGGGAGTCACAAATAACTTGGGTGCACTGTTACTAAAAGCCTCTACCACTATACTGTTTTGTGTTGAATTAATGAAAGGTATTAGGTAACAGCCAGTCTGGCCAAATTTTTCCTGTTTATGAGCTAATCCTAAATTACTCCAGGACTCTTGGGGACCACAGCTGTGGCTGCTTCACTTTTTTTAAAAATCTTCTATTGTTTGGGACTGCAAAGTAAAAATCAGAAATCCTGTGCTGTTTCATTCTTAGCAGCCAAATTCTGCCCTTAAATGCACAGAGATGGCTCCTATTGAAGCAATAGAAGGGCAGAACTTGGTTCATAAATTGACTGGACTCATGGTGCACTCAGACTTCAGGATCTTCAGAAGTAGCTCAGAAAACTTAACTGAACAACATCAAGTAGTTTATGAATATCCCAAGTCAAGTACAAGCTGTGGGAAGCAATGTTAAGGGTTCACTAACAAGACTGAGGGCTCAAAAGTTTTCTTAGGAAAAGTCTTTTCACTTTCAGTCTATATACACACAATGCACTAAATATGTTTGTTACTTCACAAATGAAAAAGTATCTGCCATTCAATTTACATTTCATTGACATGCCACAGAAAGGCACAAAAAGAACTTCAAAAATATTTCCCATAAATATGTAATATCACCATATTCTCTCCATAACTGGGGGATGGCTCTGGCATTTGGATCATCATGACCCTCCAATTTCAATCAGTGTCTTGTCTTTTAGGTGTCCATCTTTTTGGCTATAAACTCTTCAGCATGGGGGCTTCCTTTGGTTTTTGTGTACAGTATAATGCTAAACATACAGCTGGCAGAAACAATAAATAATAATAATTCCTTCTGAGTTGTTTTAGTCATTCCATATCCACCCACAAAACACTGCATCAATTGCAGACATTTTTGGGATGCATCACTTCTGGAGTGGGAAAGACTACAAGCAGGATAGTAATGAACTACCAGGCTAGGTGGAAAACTATACCAAGTTCTACCCTCCTCTCCCCCCTGCAATCACACACTCCAAAAATTTACACACACCGCTATCACCACCACCAGAGATCTGCAGGTGCCCAACTCAAATTCACCCAGAAACTTCACTCTATCTTTATCTTTAGCATTTTCTCTTTGTTTAGCATTGTTTGTGCTTTTGTGTGCTCTTTTATTTCTGTGCTCTTGAACCCTGCTGTAATGTCATTGACTAGTATGACACTCGACGCTTAAGGAAGAGATAATCAATGTCTAAACTGAGACAGCAAGCTGTTCACGACTCATGCAGCTGCACCACCTTCTAATTCATTGGGAACTTTATTGCACAGTAACAGCTGCCAGCCGCACCAGGGGAAAGGGTAAGAGACTGGGAGCGAGCTGAGCCTGCCTTGCCCCCTACTTCCCAAGAAACCAGGCCTAGTGAAGCACTACAGGTCCATTCCTCCGCACTTGCTCCAAGCAGAGTTAGGGGATGGCACGTTTCTAACCTCACCTGATGTAGTTGACAGTTCCGAACCCTGAGTCGTTCTGTGGAGTTGGAAGATTGGCTGTTGGGGGAGCACAGTAAAGTGAGTAGCTGAATGGGAGCAGCACCTTCATAACCTGTGTGCTGTAACATCACACTGTGCTGTCTATGGGCTTTCTGCTTCCTTTCACCTGACACCTGCGGGGATCCCTCCAAATAGTGGGGAAATTCTATGGAGCCCAGGGAGCTGGGGCTTTGGTAGAAGATGACAGCCCATTGTCTGGGGTAGTTAAGAAGATTAGTTCCTTTTCAGGAAATATAACCTTAGATAGGGGCAACTGGAGACAGTGTATATCAAAGGAGTCAATCAATCAATACATCTACTGAACAGGAAGCAAGACCAGCGTTGTTTTTCCCAGGTGGGGGCAGGAGTGAGGTGAACGTTGAGGGAGCATGGGGGTTATGATCTGATCAGGAACAGAAAGATAATTGTAAAGACGGACATTTAGCTGATTCGGAACTATTACATTATGTAGTTTGTTCAGCCTTTGTAACTGTGTGAACTTGTCACTCATCCCTCTTCCCTCCTACTGTTTGTTACACTCACTTGTTAAGACAGTTACTTTTTAAATTAAATTGTGAGCTCTCCAGGGCAAGGATTGTGTCTTATGTATTTGTAGAGGGACAATAAAGAGCCTCACAATATAAATAAATACTGAATAATAGTAAATACAACTAACAATTGAAAACAAAGCAATGCCATTGTAAACAAATCACACAAAAGTGCTTTGTTCTGGCCTCTTCCTGGCTAGACAATTTCAATTTCTAGGCTTATTGAAAACTCTGAAAATAAAGGTGGAAGGGCAAAAGGATGCAATTTCACAACTAAAAGGAGTATTTGAAGATTCAGCTGACTTTCCCCCATTCTGTCAGCAAAGTTCAGGAATTTTTATATTTATACACATGCATTATATATACACTTTTTTCCTCTGCATTTAGAGATAGCATTCCAGCTCCTAGGAATAACCCTGTGGTCTGACAAGGGAAAATAGGTGTATACGCTGAAGGAAAATTAAAAATAAAGTAAGGCAGTGGTTCTTAACATTTTCTATGTTGTGTGTGATGGAAGGGGAGCTCCTCTATAATAATTTATTAATACTGTATGTTGACCTGGTTAATGGGATTTACCATATAGCTATATTGGGATGTTTCTTGTATGGCTCTACTAGATTAAATCAACAGGGATGTTGGAAAACTAACAAACGAAAAGCAATGACTCAAGATAAGCTATTCCATGGTAAACACTACAGGGTGGTTAAGACACAATGCCTGAGCTATTAGCTGTGAAGATTCTCCCTCTGGGCTTCAGACAAGTTATAAAACTTGGCTCTGTGTGGCAAAACAAGGCTGGGAATCAGAAGATCAAGAGAACTATAGCTGGATAAAAATGGACACTGTTTCACCCTAGGGAGAGGCGGCTGTTAGGGAATTGTTCAGGTAGACATAGGCACCTTCTTGGCTTTCCTGAAGAAGTTGGGCCTGTCTAGACTACCATTAGGGGTTAATAAGCCTATAGATAAGAAAGATATGCATGTAGACTGTTTCAAAATCCTTTTCTCTAAATGATTTGTGTCCACTGTTGAATTTAATCAATACTTTGGGTTTCTGAAGGCTGTTTAGTCATTATTAGAACTCTTCTGACAAAACATGTTTCCATCGGAAAATGCTGATTTGTCAGCATCTAAATGCTTTGCAGAAATATGTTGATTGAGTTGAAATTCCAAGAGAACTCTGCCTGGTTTTGTGTCAGCTCCTCAACAGCCCAACTGGCAGGCTGCTGGAGAGCCTGAGTTTCCACCTGGTGGGCTGCCAGGGTTCTGGGAAGGTTAAGGGGCTTTTGCAACATTTCAGAAGATTAAAAATGCACTTATTTTTCTTTATTCTAAACAAAATGCCAGAATTCCCATTCCAGGGGACATGTCAAATTCCTTTTTCTACTGTGTTTTATTTGGAATTTCAGAACTTGTGAATTCACGTCTCCTGCCATCTCTAGTCACTGTGTTCACCAGTGCTCACAGACTCCTGAAGGGAAGAACGCTGATCCCAGTCAGACCTGCTGGGTAAGCACAGTTGATGCACAGGGCCTGGTCTACAAGCAGGAGAACTTTGGGACTCCACCACAGGACAGCTAATGGTATGAGGCCTGACACCTCAATGTACACTTAGAGAACACTTAGAGAACACAGAAGTGCAGCTAGCCCTATAACTGACATTGTACCCCACATTCCAACATCACCCCAACAAAACCCAAAACCCCTCTCCCATAGCAAGGACCATAATCATATGAGAAGGTGGTTGCAACCCCCCAACACCTGTTTATGATTATTGTGGGGATCAAGATCCCCAAAGTAAACAAAGATTTTATTTTTAAACTTAGGTTTATTCCAAAAAGAAAAATATATTTTCTTTAAACACTGTCAGGAGCAGGGCTGGGAGAGGTCTGGTAACAGATTAATGAACCATTTACCTGTAGGCCACCAGTTCTATTGTTACTATCTGACAGTGTTGTTGTGTCACCCCCACTCTCTGACACTCTCTAGCCTGAAACCAATTTCCCTCACCCAGTGAATCATGGGCACTCCATGTCCTGTTTCCTCAATATATACTTATTTATCCTGTTGATAACTTTGGTATCATTCTGTTCACAGCAGCATTTCAGTGGGCTTACTACACCTCTCTAGAATCTCCCACTAAGCACTTTGCTTCTGTCCTCAGTTCCCTCTTCACTCACTGTCTGTTCCTCAGCCTCTACCCAAAAGCCTTTCTTCTCACCCTCCTTTACTACCAAGCCATCCTTTCCAACCTTTCCTTCTTCCTACGGAAAGCAAGACCCAGTGATTCGTCTCCCCTGCCCCCACACTAGAAGGGGGAACCAGTCAAAGCAGGGCTGCCCAGAGGATTGAGGGGGCCTGGGGCAAAGCAATTTTGGGGGCCCCTTCCATTAAAAAAAGGTTGCAATACTATAGAATACTATATTCTTGTGGTGCCCCTGTGGGGCCTGGGGCAAATTGCCCCACGCGCACCCCCCTCCAGGCAGCCCTGAGTCAAAGGCCAAATCTTCCTCCTTTTCCCCACCCACAGTCCCAGAAGAGAAGAGAGCTGGAAAGAAGCAGAGTCTTCATTTTCCTCCTCCTCAACCCATGGAAGGTGATTAAGACTTAGTTTCCATTTATCCCTGTCAAGGTTCCTTCCCCACTCTGAACTTTAGGGTACAAATGTGGGGACCTGCATGGACACTTCTAAGCTTAATTATTAGCTTAGATCTGGTAACTCTGCCACCACCCAGAAATTTCAATGTCTGGAGCACTTCTTGTCCCCCCCAAAACCTTTCCCTCCCTGGGCAGCCTTGAGATGCTTCATCAATTCCCTGGTGAACACAGATCCTAACCCCTTGGATCTTGAAACAAGGAGAAATTAACCATCCCCCCTTCTTTCCCCCACCAGTCCCTGGCGAGTCCAGAGCCAATCCCCTTGGATCTTAAAACAAGGAAAAATCAATCAGGTTCTTAAAAAGAAAGTTTTTGATTAAAGAAGAAAGGTAAAAATCATCTCTGTAAAATCAGGATGGAAAATACTTTACAGGGCAATCAATTTCGTATAGCCCAGAGGAACCCCCTCTAGCCTTAGGTTCAAAGTTACAGCAAACAGAGGTAAAATCCTCCCAGCAAAAAAGGACATTTACAGGTTGAGAAAACAAAAATAAGACTAATCTGCCTTGCCTGGATATTACTGACAATTTTGAAACATGAGAGACTGATTCAGAAAGATTTGGAGAGCCTGGATGGACGTCTGGTCCCTCTTAGTCCCAAGCGCGAACAACACCCAAAACAAAGAGCACAAACAAAGACTTCCCTCCACCAAGATTTGAAAGTATCTTGTCCCCCTATTGGTCCTCTGGTCAGGTGTCAGCCAGGTTTATTGAGCTTCTTAACCCTTTGCAGGTAAAAGAGGCATTAACCCTTAACTATCTGTTTGTAACAATCCCCCTTCCCTCTTAAAAGGAAGGGGTAGGCAGGGCAGAAAGGAAGTGTTTCCGTTCCCAATCACAAAGATGAGGGCACTAGCACTGGAACAATTTGTGTAGAGGGGATGCTGAGAGCCAATGGACAAAACTGTAAACCCTGTATGTGATGGAAACCACTTCAAGCCAGGGGGTGCTGCCACATACTCAGCACCCTGAGTTCTAGCACCCCAGATGAGTGAGACAAAATCAATGGTTGCAGAGCTGCTGTGGTCTTAATAGAGATTGGGAGTGCTCAATAGGCAAAAATAAGAAAGCACCTAAGAATAGGCAGGGCTATTCAAAAGCCACCTGTGCCTTCAGGAGCTCAATACCCTGAAAATAGCTAAAACTCAGCCTAGAGTCTGGCAATACATGGGTATTGAGTGTGAATGTAGAGTTTTCATATCACTGTGACTGGATATTTCCTTGGTGGTTTGTGTGAAATCACTGTGTCTAATTTCAGTTCCCAGTCACCAGAGACTACATCACAAATCACCACACAAGTTTGTACCAACTGGTATACTTGATGTAGTCTCAGTCAAGACTAAGGAGTGGATGAACATGTAACTTTACCTAAACTTTCATCTCCATAAATAGTCTCTGAAGCTGATGTAAATTTGCTAGATTGTGTGAAAGAACTTTCAGACTTGCTGCACTAGTTTTGTGGATAAACTGATGACTTCATAATCAGGAAAGCCAAAACACAACTGGAGTGCAGCTAGCAAGGGATGTGAAAGGTAACAAGAAGGGTTTCTATAGGTATGTTAGCAATAAGAAAAAGGTCAGGGAAAGTGTGGGACCCTTAATGAATGGGGGAGGCAACCAAGTGACAGATGATGTGGAAAAAGCTGAAGTACTCAGTGCTTTTCTTTGTCTTGGTCTTCAGAGACTAAGGCCAGCTCCCACACTGCCGTCCTGGGCAACACAGTATAGGGAGGAGGTGAGCCGTCGGTGGTGAAAGAATAGGTTAAGGACTATTTAGAAAAGCTAGACATGCATAAGTCCATGGGTCCAGATCTAATGCATCTGAGGGTCCCGAGGGAATTGGCTGATGTGATTGTAGAGCCATTATCTTTGAAAACTCGTGGCAAGCGGGGGAGGTCCCAGATGATTGGAAAAAGGTAAATATAGTGCCCATCTTTAAAAAAGAGAAGACGAAAAATCCTGGGAACTACAGACAGGTCAGTCTCACCTTAGTCCCTGGAAAAATCATGAAGTTGATCCTCAAGGAAACCATTCTGAAGCACTTGGAGGAGAGGAAGGTGATCAGGAACAGTCAACATGGATTCACCAACGGCAAGTCATGCCTGACCAACCTGATTGCGTTCTATGAGGAGATAACCAGCTCTGTGGATATGGGGAAAGTGGACGTGATATATCTTGACTTTAGCAAAGTTTTTGATATGGTCTCCCACTGTATTCTTGCCAGCATGTGTGAATTGGATGTATGGACTATAAGGGGGATAGAAAGCTGGCTAGATTGTCAGGCTCAGCGGGCAGTGATCAACAACCCTGTCTAGTTGGCAGCTGGTATCAAGAGGAGTGCCCCAGAGGTTGGTCCGGGGGCTGGTTTTGCTCAACATCTTTATTAATGATCTAGATGATGGGATGGATTGCAGCCTCAGCAAGTTCATGGATGACACTAAACTGGGGGGAGAGGTAGATACGCTGGAAGGAAGAGATAGGGTCCAGAGTGACCTAGACAAATTGGAGGAGGATTAGGCTAAAAGAAATTTGATGAGGTTCAACAAGTACCAGTGCAGAGTCCTGCACTTAGGACGGAAGAATCACATGCACTGCTACAGGCTGGGGACCAACTGGCTAAGCAGCAGTTCTGCAGAAAAGGACCTGGGGATTAAAATGGATGAGAAGCTGGCTATGAGTCTGCAGCGTGCCCCTGTTGCCAAGGAGACCAACGGCATATTGGGCTGTATTAGTAGGAGCACTACTAGCAGATCGAGGTAAGTGATTATTCCCCTCTATTCGGCACTTGTGAGGCCACATCTGGAGTATTGCATCCAGTTTTGGGCCCCACACTACAGAAGGGATGTGGACAAATGGGAGACAATCCAGCGGAGGGCAATGAAAATGATCAGGGGGCTGGGGCATATGACTTACGAGAAGAGGCTGAGGAAAATGGACTTGTTTAGTCTGCAGAAGAGAAGAGTGAGGGGGGATTTGATAGCAGCCTTCAACTACCTGAAGGGGGGTTCCAAAGAGGATGGAGCTAGGCTGTTCTCAGTGGTGGCAGATGACAGAACAAGAAGCAATGGTCTCAAGTTGCAGTGCGGGAGGTCTAGGTTGGATATGAGGAAACACAATTTCACTATTTCACTAGGAGGGTGGTGAAGCACTGGAATGGGTTAACCTAGGGTGGTGGAATCTCCATCCTTAGAGGTTTTTAAGGCCCGGTTTGACAAAGCCCTTGCTGGGATGATTTAGTTGGCATTGGTCCTGCTTTGAGCAGCGGATTGGACTAGATGACCTCCTGAGGTCTCTTCCAACCCCAATCTTCTATGATTCATGCTATCACCTGTTCAGCCTGGCACATTTCATAAGCATTACCTCATTATTGCAAAAACACCTTAACTAACTTTCAGACTTTCCTCTGATCAGTCTAAAAGTTCTCTAGAATTTTGGTTTGATGTGAAAGTAGTTTTCCTGATGAAAGTGTTTTAAGAATTCTGATTCCAATCTGTATCATTCCACTTTCCTGAAGAATACCTTGGCTATGTTTACTCACCAGCTGTAGTTTGTCAGCTCAAAACCTATCTTGCTCTTCAGTCTACTGCCACAGCATCCATTTCAGTTGCACTGAAGATCATTTCCCATGTGTAATATTTTTATGGCTTCTCATCTATTTATAATTGCTTCTTGAGAACTAGAAAATTGTTTGTGCCCTACTTTTTTCCAATCTTTATTACCCCTCTGACTGAAGTAATAACCTGTCATGCTTAAACAATTAGTGTAATGCAGAGGACACATGGGCCTACTGCATGCTGCTAATGGAACACCAAATGTGGCTGTTAGAAAGACTGATACAAATATGTTTTACATGGCCAACCCTAGATGTTAGTGAATCATTTTAGGGCAAACATTTTAAAAATAGAACAGTCAAAGCAGCTTTCTCTTTTCTAGCCCCAGCAAGGTGTTGATTTTTATGCCACTATTATAGCTAGCATGCAATCTCGTAATTTTAGCAAGGATATGACACTACATAGCTACATTTCCCACAATATTTAATTGTATTAGATGTCTCATCTCTACAGAGAAGAAAGCTGTGGTGGTGCTATATATGCACACTCTTAATCAGAGAAATTCACCAGCAAACTACCTCATTACAACTCCACTAAGAATGAAACTGTTCTCATTTACTTCAATTGATTTTTCCATCTTTCCAGGGAATTTTTATTAGGTACGGTAAGATTTTTCTTCACTTCAGTTGGAGAATTCTGCAGTAAGGTAAACAGACTTGCCTTAATTATTTCTAAACTTTTGCTTTTATTATTTTGGTAATAGTTACAATTAAATGGTCAGAAGGCCTACTAGTTCAGTGGCCTTTAAAAGGAAAAAAAAAGTAGAATTTATACCATGTCCTGTGTACACCCTCAAATAGGTCTCAGTTCCTGCTATTTGGTTGGCACAGACAACATAGAAATTGGTAGCCACCAATAGGTGGTAATCATCATGCATCTTTAGAGCCATTAGTATATTGCCAAAGACATATAGCCCCCCAGGGCCAAAGCTCATGCACTGTTATAGTGACAGCTGGTTTTTATTGCCATGTTTACTCCAGTCTGTGGATTTGTTGGATTGGCATACTTAATGGTAGACCTCTGCCCACCACTCTACATGCGCTGTATACAGTGCAACGACTCACTCGGGAATTTAAATAACCTGTTGTCAGGCAGGTTATAAGTGCTCTAGCTAATTAATTGAAGAGAAGCAGCGTGGGCATGGAGCCCAGTGAAGAATGGAAGTTCTCCACCCTTAATACAAGGCGCTCAATGCTCGATCATTTTCATTGTATGAGTTAATGTAAATTATTTCTTCTGGATTTGGAATTTTCTTTCAAACAAATATTCACGGTTAATGAAAGAAAAATGTCTACTAGTCAGCTGCACATTAAACCAGAACTTTAATAATTGCCAAAATGGTTTAAATTTAAACCAATCTATCTATTACTGTAGATCAAGTTATTTTATTTTGAAAAGGCCAAACCATTACATAAGGGATGAAAGTTTCAATATTCTTTTTCGGAGACAAATGAGAAATTGGAAACATTTCTCCAATTCACAATATAGGGAAGTGAATCTTGAAAAAGCAAAAGTTTCTGAATGTGGAAAAAAGTTTATCTAAAATAAAATTGTACTCTATTTTTCTAAACAGTTTGTCAGTAGGAGATATGCAGTGTATCATACCATACTGCTAAGAAGAACACATCAATAAGTTTTGAATTCAGAACATAACAGTGACTAAAGATATACTGCATATTCACTATACTGATTAGTCAATATTTTTCAGAGCATAATATTTTTTCATCATATGACTACTACTCTTGGGCTCAATCCTGGAAACCTTTTCTTGCTTGAGTGGTTTCATTGAAATAAATAGGAATATATGTGTGAGTAAGGTTTGTGGAGTCAGGTCCGTACTTATATATGCAAATTTTCATTCAAATAAAACCTGCAAATTCACTTATACAATATTTGTGACCCCTTTATTCATTTTCTGACATGAGTGAACTACTGTTCACTAAATTGGTGTTTGCCAGAATGTGTTGCCAATATTATTGCCAGAAGTTTTTCTGTGAACATCCTGAAAGGTTTGTGAGCTTTGAAGTAATCCACTTAGGAAGCAGAAATAATGTCATATGACTAAGCTGATCAATCACAGTCCAAATAAAGATTTACAAATAGCATTGGAAAAGTGTTCAAGAAATCACTAGTTGATGCTGACAATGTAGCCAATTATCCATCAGTATCACATCTTTCCACTTTGGGTAAGATGGTGGAGAAAGGTATGGTGAGACAGTCTTCACAGTATCTCAGTAGCTTTGATATCCTTGGACCTTGTCAGATTGGGTATAGACCTAACTTTGAAACAGAGATTGCATTGGTCATGTTGGTTGAGTCTCTTCTTCTGGTGACGGATGAAGACTAGGAGTCTATAGTGGTATTATTAGATCTGTAAGTTGCCTTTAGGACCATTGATCATGAGATGCTGACAACTTGCCTGCAACCCTTGGTAGACATGGACGGGTCTGACCAACAGCTAATTATAGGTATTTTTTCCTCTTCCTGAAGAGCTATCGAGTATGGGACCTGCAGGATACCAGTCTGTTCAATGTGCATATGGGGTCACCAACAGGGTTAGTAAGTAGGAGATGTGATGTATTCATTATGCTGATGACACTCAGTTGTATGTCTCTATCTCGTCCTAGTCAGACAATATGGTTCAGATCCTCAGCCAATGCCTAGCTAAAACTGGGGCATGGATGGCGCTGGCTGAAGACAATACTAAGGCGATGATGGAGGAAGCAGCTACAGACAATTAAGGAGGATTCTTTGAATAAAGTAGTATGTCCACCATTAGTTGATAGGGTTCATAATGTTGGGATGATTTCAGACCTCCACCTGCTGTTCAATGATCATGCAACAGCAGTAACCCAGTCAACTTTTACCAACTGTGTCTAAGTAGGAGGATGTGATCTTCCTTTTGAATGAGGACCTTGCCACTGTTAGTCTACTTTTGAGATAACAAAGACCTGGTTATTATAATGTACTGTATATGGGGCTACACATTTAAGCCATCTGGAGACTGATGTTGGTGCAGAATTCAGGGGTTGCTTATTGAGCAGGACATTTTGCTGGGAGCACATGACACCAGCGCTTTGGGATCTGTACTGGTCGCCCACTGGTGTCCAGGTAGAGTTTAAGGTGTTGGATATGATCTATAAAGCCCTGAATGGTCTGTTACCTGCCTAGCTGAGGGCTCATCTATTTTCCTGTGCCAGACTACTACTGTTGTGGTCAGCAAGAGACATTTGAGCTACAACCCTTATCCTGCTAACCGCCCTGGGGGGATTCTCTGTGAGGGCTCCAAAACTCTGGAACTTGCTTCCCAACACCTGGGTATGAACTAGGGTGAATTTTGTGCCATTCCGGGCATACTGCAAAAGGCATCTGTTTGACAGGGTTTTCAAAAAGGGTTGAAAAGTGTGCTTCTGAAATGAAGGACTGAATGTGACTCAAAGATCTCTTGATGCCCACTGGCAAAGGGGATAGGACTACAGGGATCCCCTGGGTTCACCAAAAGGGGCTATGTAAGGTCTACTGAAAGCATGTGTCATACTGGTCCTTATAATCATTGTGAAATGTACAGATGTGTGTAAGGAGTTATATCTTTATAAGGAGAATTATGTTCTTAAGGCCTTGAAGTTAAAAGGTATGTCACTAGTACCAGGCATTGAGATAGACTTCTCCAGACAGGAGGTGGGCACACTTATCTTCTGGTTGACTGTTGTGTATTTACAGTGGAAGTTTATTTGTTTATTGAGTTAAATGCTCCTAAGTAGGTCGTGAGTGTTGCAGAAAGAAATCAAAAACAGCAAGGGTTATCCTGTGTTTGATGCATGTTTGGGGTGGAACTGAGGGAATGGAGTTACACCCAGGTTCTGTCAATCTGGGAAGACAAGCTGCCAGTGGGCTTAATCTTATGAAAAGAAGAAGATCTCAGCCTCCCTGGTTAAAACACTGGGAGAAGGACTTGGGGTAAGCAATCCTGTAAAGGAGCCCAAGAAAGGTCTTGTGAGTTAAGTTCAAGCACATCATCATTTTGTCTTATATGTAACTATTTCCCCCAGTATCCTTACTTACTATCATTTGAATCTGTGTTCTTTGATGATAGATAAACTTATTCTTGCTTTCACTATAAATATAAGTGCTATTAAGCATTAAGCAGAGTGGTGATCCTGAATTCAATCTAGTAAGCTGGTGTGTCCTGTTCCTTTGGGAGTAGGGAATTAGAGTTTTGTGAGCATTCAGTAGACCAGGGGCTGGGCACTTGGAGGACTCAGGGCAGTGGGTGCCTATCACAGCAAGACCTGGGAAGCTGGGAAGGCAGGGCTTCTGCTGTCAGAGGCTGAGGGAGTCAGGGAGCTGAGCCACAGCAGGCACAGACAAGTCTTCGTCATGCTAAGGGCAGGTGGCAGCAAGGTGCCTTACAATGCTGGGTACCCCAGGGAGCATCACAGTGAAAGGAGCTTTCTTGTAGGTGGCTAAGTTCCTGCCTGATTGTTAGTGCTGATGGGTTTGTCATCATTGTTAGAGCTGATCAAAACCCAAATTTTTCTTCCCACAGGAATTTCCAATATTTCTGCATTTTTGGAGGACAAAATCAGAACATTTTCACAGAATGAACAATTCCTAAAAATGTATATTCAGCAATGTCAAAAATATTTCATTTTGACATTTTCGATTGAAATGTTCTATTTTGGGTTAACGCTAATCTCTGCTTCCACCTAAACCATGATGGTGCCTCTTGGGAGCTGTAGTTCCATGTCCCTTATGTCTCCATTCTCCCCTATGAGCCAGTTACATGGCCAGATTACATTTCCAAGGTGCACCATGCCCTCTCTTGTGCACATGCACTGAACTGCCATGGTTCTATTTTCAGACTGTATGGACAGTTCAACTCGTGCAGTACAAAGGGATCAGAAAACCTCCAGATCACCACTTTGGGGAACCAGTGGTCATTAGGCCAGCATAGTCAACTCATACTCCTACCTCTTCCTCCTTTCCCTGCAGCCTCTGAGATGGGGAGGTGGTGTAGCTGATGGGCACTATGCTCTGATTGTCCCCAGCTGGCAGATGGCCCCTTGAGGGCAACAGGCAGCCAGGGCAATTTAGAGAAGCCCTCAGTCTAACTAATCTATGCCAAAGGTAACATAATGCCCACTTTTCAGCTGTGCCAAGTGGCAAAGCTAGTAACAGAACCCAGTTCCAACACCTACGCATTCATCTGTGGAAGCCATTCAGCAATAAGCAAGAAACCCTAGATATGTGCTGCTGTTCATAATAATGGTCAGCAGACACCAGCTATCAGTTGTCCAATATGATAATTGTTGCTTAGGTGATAGGTACAGGCCAGTCTTTTCCCACAATGCCCCAAAGAATAAGAGTAAGACAGTAAATGGGTATGCAACATGTTCCTAAAAGCCACAAAATGAATGGGACTGCCTCTCTGGTCTCCATGCCATTCGATGCTGGGAAAAGACATATTATCTTTGTGTTATTCATCCCTAGGCCACAGCTACTCCCATCTCATACTGAACCATATGGCTCTAAGGTTAATATTATTGCATCACAAAGTACTGAGAAGAACATAGCAGCGCTTGCGTGTGTCTCTAGACTTAACTTAAAATAGTCTTTATGAAATGTTATGCTTCAGGGAGACAGTGTTAGCAAAGAAATGTCAGATTTTGCACAAGTCGTTGAGGAACAGAATCTAACAAGGGTGGTTGCCAGCTGTGCTTTTGTATTGAAAAATTGTACAATCCTTTTAAGTTACATATAATGATTTTATAGCTTTTTAACAAATGGAACACCACTGGGTAGGATTTTAACAGGGGAAGTAGAATTGGTGATTTTTGTTTTAACAAGCTGAATTCCCTAAGTTCTTCCTTGATTTAAGCCATGGTTTGTACTACAAACAGAAAATATTATAAGCATCTAAAGCAGCAATGGTTTCAATAACACACTCTTAAGTAACGATGATCCCACCTTATTTAGAGAAGTCGGGTCAAAAAAGACCTTATTTACCTGTGCCTTTCAGTAGGAACACTCTTTCCGCAGTACCATACTTCCTAGTACTTCTTTGAATACACAGAGGATTCATGCTTGAGTTCTGCATGTATTAAGAATGCAGCCATAGCAACTACTAGCATTAATGAACTATTTGCTTATGCAGTAATAATTAACTTCCATTACATTACTTTGTGTGATTACTTTCTTAATTGCCTGAATTATGCATCCATTTAATATTTAATAACCATTCTCAGAAATCAGACACTGGTAAAAAAAACAAATTGCTCAGAGTTTCCTTGCAATAATTAAGCTTGCAAGAATAAATGAAACCTTTTAAAAATGAATGCCTTGTGATTATATCCTTGCATATAGAACAAGATCCTAAATTAGCTATTTATTAAGTCTAAATTTAAGACCAAATAGTACATTTTTCACATCTGCCTGGGGAAATCAACCTATACAGTACCTGATATCATCAACAGAATCAAAGGCCATCTATTTTCTTTGAGAGTCACGAATTCTGCATTAGTATTAACAACACTGTGAAACAGAAAGTCTTTTAAAATGCTACTTTTAAGAATAATTAGCATCTTAACCTGAGATAAGATGCTTAGTCTTTGATTAAAGTGTTGGAAAGATCTGCCAAGCATACCTGTCATCTTCCCCCCCACACACCCCACCCCCTATACAAACAATGAAAACACAGTATATAGCCTTGGGTCAGGTTTACCTAACAGGATGAAATTCATTGTTGTTTATGAAAATTATGTTTACAATCAAAAACAAGCAGTCTGAGCTACTTGTTTTTTTCCCATGTTGTCATCTGTCTGTCTGAGCCCTTGTGCCCTGCTAGCACCCAAGCAAAGCTGCTTTGCAAAGTGAGAATGCCATTATGTTATTGCACATCCGCTCCAGCTCCCAGTGGCTTGCAATGAAGTGACTGGCTTAACAAATAAAATGTGTTACTGTTTTGTTGTAGATTGTATTGGTGAATAGATTCTTTTGAATCTGGACAACACAACTAACTGTTTTTTCTCTCTGAGTTGCATCTGCAAAACTGCTCTGCCATTCCACATTGATTATGGCAGCCATGTAATGTGTTTATCTGAACCATAACAATGTTAGTATTAAGCTACGGGGACAGTGGAATGTTATTTACTCACTGTTATCCTATGCATATGTAATGTACAAAAAATGTATACAGAGAAAAATAAAACATCTTCCAGGCATTTTGTATCCACATAAGCCAGTCCAGTAAAAAGAAATAATCAAAGTGCTTATACTACGAGAGGCAGGTGAATAACAGAGATTGACTATTCACTTCCCTGCCTCCATACAGGTAAATAATTTTCTGTGAAATGCATAAATAGCTGAAGGGATTGCGGGGGGAGAACAATGACTTTAGGATGTCATGAGTCAACAATGGCTGCTATTCTCAGTTTCTAAACTGAGCTAAATAGATGCCAATCTCACTGACTGTTGTTACAGTGGGCAGCATCATTAGGATTTGCTTTTTAAATGATCTCTCAGCCTGTAAGTCTGAGAGCTGCTAGCAAGGCAAGGTTAGAAAGAAAATGATGGCAGCATGTTGATGCTTCACAGACCTCATGATAGTTTCCGTCTGTCATTATTTACGTCTGACTAGATGCATCATGTCAGCTACCTAGAAGGCACTTTAATATGAAGCTCCTGTTTTCCTCTGCTGTTGCACATCCAGACTGGAAACTATTATTTTTTTTTGCATCACTACACTTAGGTGAAGCTTGCTTCAATCTTTCCATAATGACACACAAAGAAAATTGTTTAGCTCAGGTTATTGTACATGCTTGTATTCTAACAGACCTCTTCAACACTGCTCACAAAAAGGTGAATTTAAATCAATAAACAGACATCTATCAAAAGGTCATCTTAATTTTATTCTATCAGCTAGTTTACCAGTACTTTAAGTAAAATCTTCTTTGTTTAGATTTGAGTAAGTCATGTATTACTGGGATGGAAGCAGCAGCCTATAATTTTAATGTTTGGTTTGCTTAATGGTTAATTAACATATTATTAATACCTCTTTATATAATGGTCTGCCTGTCAGTCAATATAAATAAGGATCACTGTACAGCTATGATGCATGTGTCAGCTGTGTCATTAGGTGATTCAAAATCAAAGGCTTCACTGGCACTGGTTTGGAACAAAGTGTGTAACTCACTCATGACTTTGGCATTCCTGGGGAAAGCAGACAGCCATAAATTGTACCACGAAAACTTCGTACTGCCATGTGCTATTATGGACTTGTAGAATACATATGGGCCCAATCCTAAGCATAAACTGCCCTTCCTTAACCTAGTGCCAGGCCACAAACCACTCCTCATTTAAATCCCTCCGTAAAAAAATGAAGGCATTTCCTTTTATAAGATATCCTGACCTTGCCCCAGATTGTTCAGACATGCTGTGCCAATGCCTTTGCTGAGTAACATAATCCTATTACTATGACCCCTACCTTCCCTTCCTCCCATTTCCACCACACTTTTTTGTTGTCTTTTCATTGTGTCATGTGTGAAATGAGATTGGGGGCTTTCTGCAGCAGGGATTACATGTTTCCATTTATATGTATTGTGAGGTGCCTATCACACCTTTAAGTGCTGTAAAATAATCATTGACATTTGTTCAACCGTTTTCACTTCAGTCATGTTGGGTCTTCACATCTTACAAGAATATAGGGCAAATTCCATTAACCAATGAACCGCACACTTATGTGCACACTTCATCTGTTTTTTAAGAGTACAGCTAACAACAAAGTATTTTCCAGTGCTTGTTGTTATTTTATACCTGTCCTTTGCAAATTTAGTAAGCCAAGCAGTCCTCACTGAAGCCTATTTATTTTCCCATGTTGAAATTTCGAAGTTCAGTTATTTTTCTTGTTATCCTCCAGAAGGGTGGGGCGTAGGGGAATGGTCAGAATTTTTTAAAAGCAGGAAAAACAGTGCCTCTCATAACTCGAACACAAGAAGGGGATTTTGTTTGAGGTTTAAAAAGAAGCATTTAATTTCTGAGAGACTCCAAATATGGAAAATTTCAACCCAAAAGATGAATGTTTCTTAAAGTTAAGTACAGCTGGTTGACTTACTCACAGACACCAATCTGTTCAATTTAGCCCATTTTTCTGTTCCTAAATAATCCACAACCAGGTCATGAGCTTTGGCTACCTGACATTTTTCGGTTAATAGTTTGCATAAACACATGTTGGCCTATGAATTATTTATATACAGTTCACTATGAATTTTTGTTAGAAACTATTTGCACCATCTGATCAGTCACCTAAGTTTTATGGGTGGGTTTTTTACCCAGATGGATGATCTGAGATTTATAAACAGGAGTCTCTTTTCTGTTCACAGATTATTTGCTAATAGTACTTATTCAAGGAATGCATTGAGTAAAAATTTTGCAAAATTGTCTAATACTTCTGATGCAAACTCTTGTGAATAGCAGCATAATACTTTTTGCTTCCTGCCAACTTTCCAACAAATCAAAACGTATTCATCCTATGTTAATATATGTATATGAACTTTCACAAACATAGCACAGTAAATTGCTAGACTTAATTTTCATTAATTTCTCCCACCTCTTGTGAAAATGTGCAAAAGGATGCAAACTTAACTTAATCTCTCAGTCCTGCCATGATAGCATTACACAAAAAGGACTTCAGTGTATAGAGTTATAGGGTGATTCATCAATTTCAAATATCAGGCTACACTTCCAGGGAAGCATTAATATTTTCCTTTACATGGAGTTCTCCTTTGGTCTGAATAGCAAATAACTATTTCCTATATTAATATAAAATTACACAAGCAGCTTGCTTCACATTTTTTGCATGTCACTTTTATAACCGTTTAGTGTTTTACACTGTACTGTGTCTCTCTATAATTAAGTAATAAGGCATGAGACAGTATGGAAATCACATCTAATATCAGCCTCACAAGGCTCAAGACAAAGTGTCAGCAACTACTCTATATGGTACTTTACCTTTTAGACTGTGGGCATGTTTATTATGATTAAAAATATCTGATTAAATATTGTCATGAAAAATATTTTCTTTTGCTTCTCAAGATCCCAAGTCATCGTGACACTGCACAAGAGCACTGCATAGTGCTGATTGTCACTTGGGCTAGTAGGAGCAAAACACACTAAGCCAGGGGTAGGCAACCTATGGCACGTGTGCTGAAGGTGGCACACGAGCTGATTTTCAGTGGCACTCACATTGCCCGGGTCCTGGCCACTGGTCCAGGGAGATCTGCATTTTAATTTAATTTTAAATGAAGCTTCTTTAAACTATTGTTGTATGTAAAGTAAATACAGTTTTTAAAATGTTTGTTATATATTATAGACTTAAAGAGACATTTTAAAAATGTTAAAATGTATCACTGGCACAGGAAACCTTAAATTAGAGAGAATAAATGAAGACTTGGCACATCACTTCTGTAAGGTTGCTGACCCCTGCACTAAGCACTTTGCTGGATTGGGCCTTTATTGAGCAAAATGACTAGAGACATTTTGTGGCCAGATTCCATATTTTCTTTTTTAACGGAGTTAGTGCTCAGATGACATAACTTATTAAAAGTGACAGCAACAAAACAACAATACTATTATGAGGATTCATAATCGCAATTTTAAAGTTCAAAAATCTTCTGAATAATTAATTTTCTTTTAATGTACAGACTATTTTTTTTTTAAATTGAAGGATGAAGCTTCTCAGACTTTACCAGACCTGAATGAAGTGTTGTACACCTTACTGAATTCTCCAGTATCTGCTATGGTGGAAATATATAGACCGTCAAGTGCTAGAGACATCTAATATTTGGAAATTCAGCTGTAGTCACTAGTTCAATAATGCATGTGTGATAAAAGACTTTTTCTTTAACATTTGACCAAAGCATCATCCTTATTGTTACAGAAACTAAAATACATGTGACATGATTAACAGTAGGTGGCAGTCAAGTCACTAAGCTATTTTCATAGCTTTCTTACATTGAATCATTGTTAAGAGTAATGTGAAAATAGTACATTTTTCTGTTGTAAAGGTATCTTTTCTAATTGATCTTTTCAGAGGTCCCAAATTGTAGGGTTAAGATTGGTGGTGTATTTGAGCAGAAGATCTCAAGAAAGTGCTTGAATTCTAAGACCCGATTGTTTTAGTGTAAGATTTTTATATGGTTTGACAGATCTGTTCTCAGATATATCACTGAAATCATGGAGCACATAGGGGTATTTAAACAGAAATTGTGCATGTGCAGACAGACAGAGTTCTCCTGCATGCCATACATGGGCAAACCTTACAATTAGTCTTCGGGTTCAAACCAAGGGAGTCTTTATTTCATGACCATATAAATATCCTGGTACGTCAGATCTCTGGCTTCTGGGTTTTTTTTGTTTTTTTTTGCGGGGTGGGGGGGGTTATTATTAAAAATAAATCTTGACAAATGAAATTAATGATTTTTGAGTTCTATGTAAATGCCCAAATGTCGGACTTAGATGGAGTTGGGACTTTTTCTTTGTGTATGCTGTACTGAGTAATGTATTTTATATACAGTAGTATATGCTGTAATGAGTAATCTCTTTGGAATGTTTTCAAGTATACTTTAATGTAGTATTGTTTCAAACAGTCCTACGTTAAAGAGCACTGGGGAACTTTTTGTGTACACCAGACGAGGAATTAATGGGAAATACATTAATTCGCTAGAGAAATCACACTCCTGTAGTCCACATTACTGCTCCCTGTAGAAAAGTCCTTAGCTATAAGTAACAATTTGGGGTGTTTTTCCAAATAAAACAGGTTTCATTTTTCTATTTTGGTTATTTTAATCAGTGTTTATTGGTTAAAACTTGAAATCAGAAACCCTATTCATATCTTATTCCTAGGAAAAACTATTCTCCATGTCTCTCTCCATCTCCCCTTCGGGCTATGGAATTGCAAATACCATTATTTTAAGTTTCTAGCACCATGAAAAAATAACACAAGAACACAGGTACAGCACAATGACATCACAAATATTAATTGGAGAGGTCTCTTCACACATGCACAGACATCCCATAACTTCATCCCACAAAGGAGCATGGAAGGACACATGTCCTTCCAGTGCCTTTTCCTAGATCCATATTCAGGGTCTTTGATCTCAGGGTACATGATCAGAGTCCAGATTACAATCTTAGTGAACACTCTATAGAATATAACCCTGTTTTGTTTAACATGATAAATCATTTTTTCTTTTAGGTAAGTGCTCATTTCCCACTCATCCACCCCCCATACAGGCCATGGAATCAAGACAGTCGGAAAATGTTTGCTTAGTCACCATCAAGAGAGATATCAGTGCCCTGTTCAGTTACTGGGTCTGTGCTATTGATGGACACTACACAACCTATCTTGGGAATCATAGATTTTAAGGCCAGAAGGGATCACCATATTCATCTAGTCTGATCTCCTCTATATCACAGGCCACCTACATCACCCAGACCCACATACTAAACCCAACAACAAAAATTAGACCGAACTACTGCAGCCCACAGGAGACTAAACTATTATGTGCTACAGATAGACAACAATATGGACTGAGTCGCACCAATGCCCGTGGCCCTTGCAATAGCCTGAAATTAATTTGGGTGTAAGTGACCCAAACCCACAGGAGAAAAAACCGCAAGGTCACTGCCAATCGGATGTGGGAAAAATTCCTTCCCATCCCAACAGTGATCAGATAGACCTAAGCATGTGAGCAAGAACCAGCCAGCCAAGCAACTGAAACAGAGAATTCTCGGTGCCATCTCAGAGCCCTGCCCAGTGTCTCATTTCCAGCTGTGGCCATCCTTGCTTCAGAGGAAGTAGGAAAAACCTCCCACAAGCCACACCCAGAATTCATGGGGATGGGGAGGACCCTTCCTGATCTCTATTGGTGACTGGCTGAAACACGAGATTTTAGGAACATAAAATATAAACCAGATGAGACCACTAGGGCTGCAGAGCCATGCACCTACAATAACAAGCAACTCCATTTTACAATCCCCCCCATCAATTTGTCCAGCTCTCTCTTAAAACTAATTAAGTTGTTTGCCCCCACAAATTCTATTGATATGCTGTTCCAGAACCTCACTCTTCAGATGATTAGAAACTCTTCTAATTTCCACCATGAATTTGTTCATGACCAGTTTATATCCATTTGTTCTTGTGCAAACATTATCTGTTAGCTTAAATAGCTCTTCACCTTCCTTGGCATTTACTGTCCTCATGTATTTATGCACAGCAATCTTATCCCCTCTCTGATTTACTTTTGCTAAGCTAAACAAGCCAAGCTCTTCCAGTCTCCCCTCATAAGACAGACCTTCCATTTCCCTGGCCATCATAGAAACTCTTCTCCTGTTTGAATTCATCTTCCTTGAACACAGGTGACCAAAACTGTACACAGTGAGGTCTTAGCAGTGCTTTGTACAATGGCATTAATACATCTCTTTCTCTGTTAGAAATTACCTGCTTGATGCATCATAGGATCACATTTTCCATAGCCACATCACATTGGTGGCTCATAGTCCTCCTGTGGTCAACCAATACTCAGGTCTCCCAACTGACGAGTCCCCATCTTATAGAAGAAATTATTATATTCTAAATATAATTATATTATAATGTATATATTAGTGTACTATTCTATTAGTATATTATAAATATTATTATACTTTACACTTTATACTATTAAATTTCATCCCATTTATGTTACTCTAGCATTCAAGGTCATCCAGATCATCCTGTGTAATATTACAATCCTCCTCTTTACTGATGGTCCCACCCAACTTGGTATCACCAGCAAATTGCATTAGCACACTCCTACTTTTTGTGCCAAGATCATTAATGAAAATACTGAATAAAATTGGTTCCAAGACCAATCCTTGAGGAATTCCACAAATAACCTCCCCTCAATCCAGTAGTTCACTCTTCAGCACAACCAGTTGGCTTCTCCCTTTAGTCAGTTCCTTACCCACCTTACAACTCTTGTACTAATCCCCATCTTCCCTAATTTAATTACTAATTTCACAAGTGGTACATTGTTAGATGTCTTATTAAAAGTCCAAGTATACTAGATCTACTGCATTTCCCTGAGCTAAAAAAATCAGTTATCTTATCGAAGAAGAAAGTCAAGTTATAGTCTAGCATGACCTACCATTGGCAAACCACAGTTGCATTACATCCCCCTTTTCCATTTACCTACATGAATTTAATTATTCTTTCCTTCAGAATTTGTTCTAAAATTTCCAGCATCCTAGATGAAAGTGTTGTAGGAGCAGTAGTGATCTGTATGCTCTATATTACTATGCTATGTATAACCTGTATGCTCAAAAGGTCTGTTACACTTTCCCCCTCCTTTTGTCTCCTCTCCCTCTTTGAATACTTGAGAAGTGGATCGCATTGCCCATCGCTGTGCTGTGGGACACTTACCTTGAAGAATCCTGACATCTCCAGTGCTGTGCCTCTCCTGGGAGTGTGAGTATGCAACTCCTCCCCCATCACACATACCATTCTTTTGAGCTTAGCTATCAATATAATAAATGTGCTGTTTTCTGCACAACTCTGGTGGGTCATTAGTCCTTCCTAAACTTACTAGCTGGCCCAATTTTGGGTAACAGAAAGTACATATCAGTATAAGATATTTGTTAACTTTTAATGGTTCCCCATTTTTACAATGCAAACATAGTATATTGTAGGATGGGAAAGTTAGAAAATGAAAAGACCTATTGAGGCACTACCTCACCTTCAGATAAACATTTTAGGCCCTCTTATCAAAGCATAACTATCATATGTATTCTCGCAGATTATGCGCACACTGGAAACGGGTTAGAGTTTGACTTGAATTAATAATGTATGTAATACAATAGCTGGATAAATATTTACCTTTAATTTAAAAACCGGATGTGCTTGATCATCCCATGTGAAGTATGGGCTCCCTGAACAATGTGTGAATGGCTGATCAGAAAACCTCCTTGACTATCAGGAATTGAAAACCATACTAAACAGCACTCAAGTTTAAAAAGTTAGATTTGTAATGACTTGATTTTGACCTTCAATCTTAATGTCCCAAGGTATTAATGATCTGCATACAAGTAACATACAGGCAAACAAACAAACAAAGAAATTCTAAGAAAATCTATAAAACATACACATTTCTATAAACTCCATTAATAGAATATATGAAATGAAACATAACTTGGATGAGTTATATTAAATGAGCAGTAAATAGAAATACAAAAAATATTTAGTTAATATAGGAAAAATAAAGATTATAGATATAACACATCAGGTACTGGTTCAGGATTATGAGCATTTAGTGAGATGTCCTGGGCTACAATAGTGTTTGTACAAAAGAGGTCAAGAGAATGCATATATCCCTCTTTTTGTTCTGATCCAATAGGTAGAACAACATGACTTAATGATGGTTTGAGGTTTACCCGGGCCAGTGAGGGGTTTGAGCATCATTTGGCTTGTAACCCTGGGTGTCTTGCAGCTGTGCAACTTTGGTCCAGAGCTCTGACCCCAGCAGCCCACAAGCCTCACCCTGGCTACTCCTTGCAAGCTGACCTTAGTGTCCCTCCAGCCCTGAATTTGCCCCAAAATCATCCCACTACAGGAACCAGTGTCTCTCTGTGGACCCTGAGAGAAACTGTTAGATTAGCTGCCTTTACGGTGATCTGTCAGCTTTCTAGAAGAACACACTTTACTGAATTTATACAGCACTGATGATTTATAATGAAAGCAAAACGTGCTTATTAACAAAAGAGCATGGGTTAAGTGATACCATGTATAAGAAATAAAGGTAGACATGGTTACAAGCAAATAAATGTGTCTTTTAGATGCAGGTTTTCACCTTTAATCCAGCAAGACACAGTCTATGTTTAAGATGGTTTCTCTCACTCAGTCTCTTTTCCAGTGTGGCCAGGACCCATCTCCCTTTGTCTCCTAAGGTAAAAGATAAAGATGGAATCTCTCTCTGTTCCTTATATCCCCAAAGGGACGTCTGTGTCTTACAAGTCATGAAGCTCCCCTGGGGAGTCAGTTTCCTGTCTCTCTCTGGGGTGCTGGAGCTATGTGAATTTTCTGACTCTTGAGTTCAGGATCAGGATAACCCCAGATAGTTTAGTTCCATGGCTTTGCTTACTGCTAATATGTAAACTGAGGTTACCCCTCATTCCTTTGTTTAGGACAGATCTGTTTCTCACCTTTACCTAGGCTAGGCTGTCTAGTCTTAATATGTTTTCAGTAATCGTAACACACGCATTTTACAATATGTTAATAACCAGCATGTTGTTAGCTTTCATATGATATCTCACAAGGCATATTGTATACACATACAACTGCAGTAGTGTATAGGGTGTGAAGACAGGAGGGACTAGGGTCACAATGAGAAAAATATCTGGTACCAGAATTGTTCAACTGAAATGGGATATGAGAACAAGGAGGAAGATCTGAGCTGAGCTACTGTTATACCCTTCCAGGAACACTTCAGAGCACATTCCACTGTGTTTGATGAAGTTTTCTACCTAAAAAGAGTGTGCATGACATTTATTAGGTTAAGTAAACAAAAGAATAAATTTCATTTTATAAATAAATTACAGAATATTTTCATCCTTTTTTGTTGCCCATTTCCAGCTCTACCTAATATTGCCAAAGTTAAGAATGAGGAATGGAAAATCTGAATACAATAATTCTGACATGAAACAAAATGTGTTCCATCACAAAATGGAATCCATTTTGGACTGAAGCAAATGGAACATAGTGCTCTCTCAGAAATATTATTTTTAAATTTAAGGTCAGAAGGGACCATTATGATAATCTAGTCTGTCCTCCTGCATAACTCAGGCCATGGAATTCCACCCGCAATTCCTGCATCCAGAGCATTCCTATTGATTGAACTAGAGCATATTTTTAGACATTCAATCTTGATTTAACATTTTCAGGTGATGGTGAATCTACCACACTCCTTGGTAAGTTGTTATTATGATAAATTAACACAAATGCTAAATATTTGTAGCTTATTTCCTCTGTTTTGTAGGGCTGGGAAGTGAAGAAGGAGAGGATAAAAGTGTGTTTACAGTCTCATCAGCCATTCATCATTATCTACAGCAGCAGAGGAAATTGTTCTCTCAATTTTTTACTAGCGACAGTTCCTTTCCTAGGATCACCACGGCCACAGTCTGGCTCTCAGAAGTGACTCTATCTCTGTTTGCTCACTATTTCACCCAGTCGCATTATACAGCTAAGACAAAAAATGTTTCTGAAGCTGCACGGTGCTAGACCAGGCCACTGACCCTCATTTCCCAGCTGCTGCCTACTTTTTTAGCAAAAACAACCAGGAGTCTGGTGGCACTCTAAAGACTAACACTTTTATTTGGGCATAAGCTTTCATGGGTAAAAAACCTCACTTCTTCAGATGCATGGAGTGAAAATTACAGATGCAGGCATAAATATACTGCCACATGAAGAGAAAGGAGTTACCTCACAAGTGAAGAACCAGTGTTGACAGGGCCAATTTGATCAGGGTGGATGTAGTCCACTCCCAATAACAGATGAGCAGGTATTAATTCCAGGAGAGGCAAAGCTGCTTTTTTCATCAGTCAGCCACTCCCAGTCCTTGTTCAAGCCCAAATTAATAGTGTTAAATTTGAAAATGAATTTTAGTTCTGCTGTTTTTCTTTGAAGTCTGTTTCGGTTAAGATACAACTGAATTTTCTCCAATCCCTCAGGGTATGTCTATTTTATGGGATTAGTCCGATTTTATATAAACCAGTTTTGTAAAACAGATTGTATAAAGTCGAGTGTACGCAGCCACACTAAGCACATTAATTCGGCGGTGTGGGTCCATGGTCCGAGGCTAGCGTCGATTTCCAGAGCATTGCACTGTGGGTAGCTATTCCGTAGCTATCCCATAGTTCCCGCAGTCCCCCCTGCCCCTTGGAATTCTGGGTTGAGATCCCAGTGCCTGATGGGGCAAAAATCATTGTCGCAGGTGGTTCTGGGTAAATGTCGTCACTCATTCCTTCCTCCAGGAAAAACAACGGCAGACAATCATTTCGCGGCCTTTTTCCTGGATTGCCCCGGCAGACGCCATTAGCACGGCAACCATGGAGCTGTTCAGCTTTTTTTTTTTTTTTTTTTACTGTTCACATTGTGTGTACTGGATGCGTGACAGAGGCGTTACTGCAGCACTACACAGCAGCATTCGTTGTGCTTTTGCATGATAGCAGATTGATGGTTATCAGTCGTTCTTGTACATCTGCTGCCATTTGTAAATTGGCTAAGATGACCGTTATCTGTCGTTTCTGGTACTGTCTTGCTGCTTCGATGGGTACACCTGGCTTGATAGGTCGCCGGTAGGTGCAAAGGCAAACTATGAATGACTCCCCAAGTCATCCCTCCTTTTGTTTCTAAAATAGAGTCAGTCCTGCCTAGAATATGGGGGCAAGGGTACTGAGAAACAGTGTATCAGAGACACAGCTTCTTTCCTCCGTGTTCAGATCCTGCAGAAATGTATGACTGCTGCATTTGCCATTCACGGGGGTGCCCCTGAAACAACCCCACTCGTTGCTTCCCTCCTCCCCCTCCTTCCTGCGGCTTACCGTGGCAGTGTCCCCCCATTATGTATGAAGTTATAAAGATGCAGGAATAGAAACAGTGACTGTTAGTGATGGATTAAAATGAGGGGAGCAGCCTCCTGCTGCTTATGACATCAGCAGGACATTTAAGCACGCTGCGGGGAGGGCCCCGGCATCCCACTGATATGATAGCCAGGCAGTACAGATCTTTCTTTACACATGAAGGGAGGGGGCTGGTATGGAAGCTCAGCCCAGTTTGCTATGATGGGACGGTTTACCAGCCATTTCTTTACCATTTCTACTGGGAATGACCAGAATCATTCCTATTTTTACCCAGACACCCCCAGCCAGCCTCACCGAGGACCGCCAGGTGACTCACGGGCTGATGGGTGAGGACGGAATAGGCAGTCATATTGTACTGTCTGCCCACCTGGGGAGGGGGAAGAGCAGATACTGCATCTTCACTGCGGAGCATTGCGCTCTACCACCGCTTTCAGTAGATAGCTGGTGACATTGAAAAAAGACAAGAAACCAATTTCTTTCCCTTTTCTTTCACGTGCTGGGGGAGCGATAAATTTGACGAACTATTACCCTGAACCATGCGGACAATGTGTTTGAACCGAACAGGTGCACTGGGAGCTCACAAGAATGTAATACTTTTCTGGAGACTGCTGTTGGGACTGTGAGATAGCTGGAGAGTCCTTCCATACCCCCTCCCTACTCCCTCATGAGCGTCCATTATCCTTTGGCTTTCCGTTATGCTTGTTCACGCAGCACTTGTAGCTGGAGTTTTTTTATCAAACGCTTTTGGCATTTCGTCTTCTTTACGGGCTCTGATAGAACAGATTTTGTCCCCATACAGCGATCGATTCCGTATCTTCCCGTACTCGTCCATGCTGGCAGCTCTTTTTGGATTTGGACTGCATTGCACCTGTCTCATCAGAGCTCCACGTGGACAAACCGTGAATGGTAACTCAAAGTCGCGGGGCTTTTCCTGTTTACCTGCGGACACTGTGCATCCGAGTTCGTTGCTGTCGAGCGCGTTCACAGTGGTGCACTGTTTTTTTCTGGATACCGCCGGAGGCCAATACTTTGATTTTGTGGCCCACTAACCCTAATTCCTGAGTGTATTATGGTGAATACGATTTTAGCGCTACTCCTTCTCCGTTGGGGAGGAGTACAGAAATGATTTAAGAGCCTTTATATTCGAGATAAAGGCTTGTAAGTGTGGACACGGGGCGCGCGTTAAATCGGTTTAACGCTGCTTAAAATCGGTTTAACACGATACTGTAGACCAGGCCTCAGACAGAGACAACACCTACAAGATCTTTATCACGCATTCTTAAATTACATACCTACGGAAGTGAGGAAACAGATTGATGAGAGCGAGGGACAGGTACTCAGAAATCATTCTACTTATCCCCATGACAGTTTCCAACAAGGAAATACAGAACCCCACTGGCCATCATGTACAGCCCCTAGCTAAAACCTCTCCAGCGCAATATCAGCTGCCTACAACCTATCCTGGAAAACGATCCCTCATTCTCACAGACCTCAGGAGGCAGGCCAGTCCTCGCTTACAGACAACCTCCCAACCTGAAGCAAATATTAACCAGCAACTACACACCACACCATGGAAACACCAACCCAGGAACCAATCCCTTTAGCAAACCTTGTTGCCTACTCTGTCCCCAGATCTACTCTAGCGACACCATCAGAGGACCCAACCACATCAGCCACACTATCAAGGTCTCATTCACCTGCACGTCTACTAATGTTATATATGCCATCATGTGCCAGCAATGCCCCTCTGCCATGTACATTGGCCAAACCATACAGTCCCTACGTAAAAGAATAAATGGACACAAATCGGACATCAGGAATGGTAACATACAAAAGCCAATAGGAGAGCACTTCAATCTTCCTGGACATTCTATAACAGATTTAAAAGTAGCTATACTTGAACAAAAAAATTTCAGAAACAGACTTCAAAGAGAAACAGCAGAACTAAAATTCATTTTCAAATATAACACCATTAATTTGGGTTTGAATAGGGAGTAGGAGTGGCTGGCTCATAACAAAAGCAGCTTTGCCTCTCCTGGAATTGACACCTCCTCATCTATTATTGGGAGCGGACTACATCCACCCTGATCGAATTGGCCCTGTCAACACTGGTTCTTCACTTGTGAGGTAACTCCCTTCTCTTCATGTGTCATTATATAATGCCTCCATCTGTAACTTTCGCTCCATGCATCTGAAGAAGTGAGGTTTTTTTCTACTCATGAAAGCTTATGCCCAAATAAATCTGTTAGTCTTTAAGGTGCCACTGGACTCCCTGGTTGTTTTTGTGGATACAGACTAACACAGCTACCTCCTGATACTTTTTAGTAATACCCCATTCCTTTAGCACTTCTCCTCCACTGTTGCTGTACTTGCCCTCTTCATTTTTATTTTTAAAGCCTAACAGTGAAAGACTGAAAAAATTGTGTGCTTTGTGCAGATACTTTTCAAACACTTAATAGGATTATCATTTCCCCACTATATAGCCATAAGGAAGTACACTAGTACAGAAGAAATGTCAGGATTGAGCGCATCCAGGGGGACTTCTCCCCTTATACTAGCACAAAGGTTCACTACAGTAGCAGTACTATATAGTGAACTGAAGTGTCTTTAATAAATACACTAATACAACTGAAATGTCAGGGCTCAGGAAGCCCCAGGCCTGGGTGACAGGTTAGGCCACAGGGGAATAGGAACACTTCCATTTTTACTACTTGTAAATAAAGAAATAATAGCTCTTTGCAGTAGCTTCCAATAGCTTGCAAAAAGCACTCCTGCTCTGAAAACCAGTGTGAAAAAGCTTTCTAGGCTCACTAGCTATGGCTCAACCATTCAGGGAACTAGAACTTATGATTGAAGTCACATGGCATGTGGTCCAGCACAAAATATTGAACAACATTTAGAAAAGCATCATGGCATTTTTTGTGTAGTTCAAAAGAGTCTTAATTCATATAGTGTGCATAAAACTAGATACATATAAATATGAAACCCCATAGGAAAGTGTGCCAGGTTCTGCAGGTTAGTCAAGCTATATATAACACAAAATGCAGTGGAAGAGGAGGGGGACAGGAAAAGCAAAGGTGGCAGGAAGGTCTTGTTGCACACATGTAGGGGCCAAAGAGAGAGGGTGCAGTGCCAGGGGGCTTGCAGCACTGGGAGCAGCTGAGAAATATCTCAGTTGCTCTCATGCCTTCACAGAACAGCTCCTTCTGCGCCCTGAATTTCCACCCTCTTCTTGTGGAAACAAGTGGCAGCTCAACCTGCTCCTTCCCACTCCCCTCTGTTCCAATTTTGCTTTGCCCCTTACCTCACAGGCCTCTCTGCCCCCTGAGAGAGTGCAGGGTGGCTGAAGGACAGGGAACAAAGAGGTAGTGGGGCAAGAGGTACAGAGCTGCCAAGGAATAGCTGAGGGCCTTCTGGTCCAGGAGGGCAGCAGTGGTGGAGCCCTCAGGGTAATGGGGGTTGTACTGAGAGAAGGGTAGCGCCAATTGAATTTGGGAGCAGTTTATTCAGGGCTATCCCTTCCCCTGATGATCCACCAGTCTGGGAAGGGTCCCACTCCCCAAATCCTCTAGTCCCCAAGCAGCCTTCTTCCTTTACACCCTTTTACCGAATGGAAAAATGATTTGGTTCACACAGAGAGACGACATCCTTAAAACAGGTGTTATAGTTAAAATTCATAAACTGTCAGTTGTGGTAGGACATGCCACAAAACACAGGTCTTCCACATACAAGTCACTTGTTACCATTCCAGTGGCTTTTGACACATACTGGCAGGTTTCCTGTCTGAGACATAGATTGCACTAAGACGACCAGTTTAAGTGACTGACAGTCATGGACTTGTGTGGGTTAGTTACCATTGTTCAGATCAAATGCAATCTACAAGGCAGTGTGATTGCCCTTGTTGGCATCAGCTGTGTGAGATACATTGGGTATTACAGGTGTGCTAGATGGTCCACACAGTCATTAATGTGCCAAAATTCTCAGGAATAGACAAGGACTTCGTACTAGCCACATACATTTTGGGATGTAGACTTGAATCATTTACTCAATTGTGGTGGTGGTGATTTATTCACAATCATAAATAGAAAGGTCTATAAGTTCTTCTAACAAAGCTTGTGCAAAAAAGCTTTTTAACTAGGGCTGTACGTAACTCAGCAAGCATTTATAGAAATTTAGTATGTTTTCTTCACAAATTTGGATTGGAGAAGATAGAACCAGCATCAGAATCAATTCTAGCTCAACATTGCCATCAATTTCATTCATTCCAGCCACAGGCAGCTTGGAAAACAGAACAATGTACAGATGAATTGTTCACGTAAATTTCAAAGATTCTTAATCAATTCAGCATAAGAACAATTGCCACGCGTTTTGTGAGAATATGTCAATGTGGAAAAAATCATGCTTCTGAAGCAGACAATTAAAAAAATTGAGCTTTAATATGGAAGCCTCTAACTTACAAACAAAGCAGAAGAAAAGCAAAATGCCATTTTTTCACTCCAACCATGGACTGAGCAATATCTCGTTTGATGTCAGCAAAGAATGCGATTCCACATATTCCAGCAGGTTCTTAAGAAAGTTGGAGCCTTTGCTTAGCTTTCCGCTAATGCAGACTCATGAGCTCTTCATAAACTTCCACTAAGTATTTGTGCTATCAATGATTAATCAGATGATTTGATGCCAGAGCAAAGCAGAGGTTTTTCCCTGCATTAGTGGAGCTGCAGTGTGATGCCATCAGATTAAATGTCTTACTTTTCCTTGGATAATCATTTGTCTCAGACTCAAATCTGTAAACCCTCGGAGCTGGTCAGTACAATGTTTGACTTGCAAGCACTGTTTCACAAAATCCCATCAGTGACGATGAGGCTTGAGGTTTTCATTATCACTGAACCAATTTAAAATCCAGCTCCTATATGGCAATTTCAACTTGATTAGGGTCCTTTTGAGATAACAGAAAAGCCTTGAAAAGAATGATAAGCCTTGCAGAATTAGCTACTGTGAGCCTTCCACAGGGCTCTCCAACCTGGTGTGATAACCATTATCCCCAGATATGCCCAACTGATCTAGCACACAGAGGAGTGCTCTCCTCTCCTCCCAGTCACCTGTACTCCACCAGAGACATATGTGAAGATGGGGGGAAATTTAAGAGATCTTTTCTAGCTAAAATTTCTGTTACCCAACCACACCGGATGAGCACGTTAGATGAAATAAAATACAATAAAATAAGCAAAATAGTTATCAATGTGGACATAATGGATGTTACAGTCACCCCATTGAGCTGAAGAAGGAAGTTCACACTTCTCAGGCTGTCCTAGAACCCTTCATTGCATTGGTTGATAGTTGAATAGTTAAATCTGCAATGATAAGGCTAGGTATATACAGCTTAAATTCTGCAGGAACTGATGGGACCAAGAATGGGATACATGCTGTGCATGACAGATGTAAAGCAAATGGCAACAACTACTATTGGTTTATTTTTAGATGCTTTAACCTGTCCAACTGTAAAGCTATTTACTGTACCATACAGGGTCCTTTTCTCTGAATATGCTATAGATACATTCAGAAATTCATAGACTTTCATAAATTAGATGCAAAAGACCTGTTGGATCATCTCTTCTATTTCCCAATGGGTAAAGCAGGCTCTCTCTGCTCAGTGCAGGAAGATAAAATTAACAAATTATGGTTGGTTTAGGAATTGCAGAATAATAAACCACATGAAGATTAGCATGAGTACATCATAATGTTGTTATTCTTTAATTTAACAGGATTGTTTCAATGTTGAGAATAGAATAAGTGAAGGTCCTGGCAAGCTAGCTTTAGTAGGGGAACTCAAGGAAATTCTTTGCCCATTTCAGTTTTGGTTCATCATCTTTATATACACTTTTCCATTGCTTTCTCTATATTTTCCTGCAGTTTGCATTACTGTTTCCTAAATAAGGTACGTTATTTACCTTAGTCTACACAGTCAGACCTGTGTGCATCTTCCCTGTTCCCAAGTAGGAATATCACATCCTCCACCAACAAACCAAGAGGAAAATCTGGAGGATATGTCCTCTGAATAACTGCTCTGGAATAAAACATGGAAGTATTTGGGGCTAGAATCTGCAAGGTGCTAAGCACCCACTGGTTTTGGTGAGGTCAGCCTTTCATGGTTTTTGCTTTCCTTGAGAAATACTTCATTTTTCTTCTAGCTGAGTAGTTTGTGTTTACTACCCAGACATGTCCATTAGATAACAGATTTCAGAAAGGCTTACATATAGAAAGGAAACAATATTTATTTACTACTTTTCAATACGGTGTAGCTACTAATCCACTTGAAGAAAGGAGAGGGACAAGGCTCCAAACCAAATCTGAATCTACTGTCTGCATGTAACTTTTGTTTACAATTTCAAAAACGGATGTCTGAGTACTGTTCAAATTCACAAGCTATACATGTCCTGATATTGAAGTATGCTCAGTGATTCCAGCATTAATCAGAGCTGAATTTGCACTATAAGCATTTTGGGCACAGTCTAACATGATCAGTATATGTATGACTTGGGCAGCCAGTTTGCTGTATGATGTAAACCTAGATTGTTTTCTTAATAATAAACTCTGCACTGGTTGCTAAAAGTGATCAGAATCCCTAATGTAATTTAAAAGCAGGCTAAATTATACCGAGATATGAACTGTGATGATACGTAGCGAGGCTTGTAAGGGTACCCCCTGCAAGGCACAGAGTCTGAGATCTGATCTACTCCATCAGAAAAGAAAACGGTATCACACTAGGCAAAGCACATGGAATAAAACTAAGCAAGTAATTCAAATGCAGAAAATATTTTCCCACTTAACGCTGAAATTATTACTACCAGATATCCATTATAAGGACAATTCTATTTTCAGCTCTGCCATTCTGAAATGTGGGATCATGGACCAGCCACATAATTACTCTGTGCTTCAATTTCCCAATCTATAAACATGGGAATAGCACCCCACCTACGAGATTTAGTACGAGGAAAGTGCTAAACAAGTGTGGTAGGAATGATTAAAAATAGAGATTTGTATGGATATCCTAGTTACCCCTAAGTACAGAGTGTGCTGGAGTCATTCAAGGGCATCTTTGAAGGTTACATTATTTTATATCCAGTTCACAGTATCTGAAGAAGAATAGAATTTGCAGTTTTCCTAGAACAAAAACGAGTTTTTTGGCATAAATTAGTCAATAAGAAGGGTCAGAGAGAAATGTTTCCCTTGTGATACGGTATTGCAGAATTAGTAGGTACATTTTGGCAGGGATTCTACCCGAATAAATGGGCCATCGATCTGTTATTAAGGTGGCAACTCCTATGTTCCTAACCTGATCTCAGTGCAGCTGCTCTATAGATTTTTTTCTCATTAAGTAAAAAAATCCTCAATTACAATAAAGTAGCAATTGCAAGGACTGCATTATAGTTCATTGTTCTGTCTATGACAAAAGATTCTTTTAGCTGTATCCCAACCATGTCACTGCCATATGCAGTCAAAAATTTATCTTCAAAGAGTATGGAAAATGAAATCATAGGGCCAGACAGAGTGAGTGGAAGGCTGTCAGGGAGCTGGCTGGAGCTTTCGGATTCTCTGCCCCAGCCCTGGCACAAATATGAGCAACAATCTCATGGTTTCTCTAACTTGTACCAGCTGGCAACGATCTGAAAGGGATTGTCCACCAGCTGGGGAAAGACAATGCATCATGTCATGACTACTGTATGCCTCTCCCCAAAAAGCTTTCTGCATCAGGGCTGCAGGGAGGGAAACATAGATGATGATTACACTGGCTGTAAGCCTACTGGGGAATCTGCATTATAGGGCATCAGAGGATTTATGAGAACTTCTGATCACTTTGCTTTGTGTAGGCAGCACAAACGGGGTGGATTTGATCATGGAATTTGGCCCATAATTTTACGTTCAGGTTGAAAGTGTGGAAAACTTTCTAATGACAAGGATCGGTAAGCTCTAGAATGGATTACCAAGAGAGGCTGTGGAATCAGAGGTTTTTAAGAGCAGGTTGGACAAACATCTGTCAGGAATGGTCTGGGTATTCTATGTCCTGCCTCAGCACAGGGGGCTAGACTAGATGACTCTCAAGTTCCCTTCCAGCCTGACATTTCTATGATTCTATAAAACTCCTGTTGCCTTCATTATTTTTACACAAGCGTAACAAAAAAAGATTTTGGCCTAAGAAATCCTCAGAACTTTTCCAAAAGGGCAGATTGAAGCACAGGTGACAAATCTGATTTCTCCCAACCACCAGCCCTACCAACAGGAAATAAATGATTCCAGTTAAGCACAGGCAGTTCACTGGATGCTACCAACTCAAACTTGGAAGAAAAATAAATAACTAAAAGCAAGACAAAATAACCTCTCAATCCTATTCACAGTTCTTTTCCATTCCTATTCTAATAATCTGACAGACACGTATGAAGCAAGCAACTATCAACACACTTGTGCTTTACCAGAAAAAGAAAGAATTCACAGTGGAAAAGAATTCTAATGCTAAATTAAATTAGCAGCAGCAAAAACAAAAGAGGGCAAAGACATCTAGCAGCAGAGTAACCCAACCAAGTCAACACATAAGCAAATCTTCACATGATCAAATATACCCAATGAACACAAATCAGAGGAGCAGGGCAGCAACTTAGCACAGTTTATCCCTCATAATGCCAGATCAGGTACAGATACAAACACTTTCTCCATAAGTCATTTAGGCAGCTAAGTAAGAAACAGTCCTAGTGACAGGGCTGGTGGTCAAACGTCCATTTCACAAACAGTTTTGAGGTTCTGACACTTGTTTCCAATCCACAGCAGGATGACACTGAGACCTATAAAAAAATATTGCGGGGAAGGATTGGAAGAGGATGGGAGAGAGGAAAAAAGAGAGGGAGAGATTGACACCCACCTCAAAATAGCCAATAGACCAGTCGTTAGGGCACTATTTGGGTGAATCAAGCAGACCAAAGACTTGAACCATCTCCCCCACATTCCAGGTGATTACCCTAACTACCAGGCTATAATAGTTATATGTAGTAGATGTTGGAATCCCCTTTCCACAAAATCCTGCAGACAAATGGTTTATTGCATAAGAATTTGACTGGAGCCATCAGACAAGGAGCAGCCTAATGCCCAAACTCCAGGATAACACCAGCCTTAGATTAAATTCACATCTCTTTTCCACAGATGGGCCAGAACCAGATCCATAGGTCTGAATGTTCACAGATTTAAGGAGTGCTCAGAACCTGAAAATTCAACTTCTGCCTCCTGAAATCATCTCCAATCTTTACCAGAGCAATACACACTCATTCTCTTATGACTTGGATGAGGCCAGGTGTCTTGGCTTTCTCTGCTTGGTGCTAAAATTAAAGTGACAAATTCAGCCAACAGTCACCACACCATAATATATGGAGACACCACGGTTTCCCCTCTTTACTTATAAACGAAACTGCAGTAGTTACGTGTTATTGATTAACAAAAGCTGTTTTGTTTTTTTTTTCAATGGCAGCTCCGGTAATTCCCCACTGAATACATAGCTACACTGATTCTGAAGCTCAAGTTGCTCCTTGTGATGACATTCGGATTTGCTGTGCTAAAAATGTCTGATCTACATTTTTAGTTGAATAATATTTAGAGATGTTATATCATTGACTTAAGTGGCTCTTTCCCCCTTAAATCAGGGCTCTCTGAGGAATCTGAGAGAACTAATGTTGTCCTGAGAACTACAGTGCAATTCTCTGGGTAGCATTTAGCTCATATTGTGGTTTAATAACCCTGCTGAAAGACAAGCAGGCATACAGTGCTCAACGTTGTTAAAGAGAGGAAATCATACATACATATGGTCCAGTTTACACAACCCTAACATTTTATTCTGGAAAAAATTATGGGCCTGATAATGCAGTCACTCCATGTGAGCATTCCATTTAAGGTAAGTTTCTGATACACAGTAGCTGTGTAACTCTTAGTCAAAAATGAAAAAAATATCATGAATAATTTGTCAATTTACTGCACTGTATCCAATAATCAAGGTCCACATATGTTGTGTTCAGTCTTTTATTCTTCTCAGAGAATCTCAGAGTAAAAATCCTTCTCCCTTACTCCAATGCCAATAGCATTGATCAATTGGCAACATTTTGCATCTTACTGCAAAAGACCATGAAAAGAAAAAAACCCCACTCTCAGAGTATATATATATATATGTGAGTTTCACTTTGTGCATGGTATTGTATCCCTCAGGACACTACTACTGCACAGGTTCTTGCTGCAAACTTATTTTCTTTTTTGAAATATTCCTTTTAGGGGTTTGATGCCATAAAAGAAATGATTGGGGTCAATTTTTAAAGGAGTTGCATGGCATTTTAGCGGAATGTATCTCCTTGACTTTAATGGGAGTCTTATCACTAAAACCTTGTGAGTTGCTTTGACAATCTAGGGAACAGTGCTGAGTCATTGAATATATAATTCCAGCATTTGAACATTAAAATAGATTCTCTTCATGTTAGCACAAGAAGATTGAGAGTCTCTCCCCAAATAACCGATCACTTGAAGAGCACACACAAGCAGCAGTGAAAGTAGAAGCAGCAGTTTACAGGAGTTCCAAAGTGACATCAAGAACTTTAGCATACACTGGTTGTTTGGAGGCAGGTATCTTACGCTATTCCATGGGTTCACCACTGCTGACTGAGCACTTAACATGTATTCTGCTGGCTCCTGTCTGGTTTGGGATGTCTGCATTTATGTTTTCGGGGGCTCATTTTTGCTGATCACAGAGTAAATACACTGAAAGAATATGTGTAAGAAAGAATAAAGCCCGTGTTTGGGAGACAAAAAATGACTCAGTGCAATTTAGCACTTCATCTCATTGTCTCATCTGAATTATTTCTGACGTGATATTTAGTCCAGTCTTACAGAGAATCAAACAAATGTGTGACAAAAGTGCTACTAGCACCAATATAAGGCAGATTTTTACTTCTGAAAAAGCTTGGTTTGCTTGTGCTGAAGTTATTTAACATGCTTATTTTTCCCAGAATTATTTTACTAGAACTTATTGATTAAGGTGATGTTTTATGTATATAACATTTTATCTGTATGCTTTATGGGGCAACTACATTTTGAAAATTACTACGGAAGAGACTATGAGAAAAATCATCATTTGTCAATGAGTGCTAAATGAAGAGGGTGCTTTATTCTTTGCCTTTTGGTGCCAAAACCTTGAACTAGCTCAGATGCTCTGCTTATGCAATTATGCAATCAGTATTTCCATTATTTTGAATTTTTTGCAGATGAGGTATACGAGGGCTGCTTTATTCAGTGTGACATGCAGTTATTTCACCCAAAGCCTCATTTACTCCTATGGCTCTAAACCAAAGCAGCAACAGCCATCAGCTGCATGAAAGAATAAACAAAGCATACCCGTAACTACATGCTGCTGGCAAATTCAGAAATAAATCTGGACTGGAGAGCACAGTCCAGGACTGATGCACTCTTGTGCATTCATACTGTGCAGACCATCAGAAATCAGAAGAAAATGGGACGTAAACAAGAGAAGACAAAGAGGTAGACACATAAAAACATATACCACTATAAAAATAGAGCCATGAATGAAGAGAGTTCACAGAAAACAGATCAAAAGATAGAGAGAGAAGAAAAACTACAATGCATGAAAAAAGATGGACTAAGATAAAAGAGAGGTTGTTACAACAATACAATACCAGATAGACCAACTATAGCAAAGAGATAAACCTGCTGGGATCTTTAAAAGCATAAGAATTTATCCTCTGGAGAGACTATTAACCTGAAAAGGACCTAAAATTTTAGACATTAATAGTTACTAATAATGCTAGGTTACAGTGCTTGGTAATTTCCTATTTTTGTCCATTTCACTCTTACGGCTTGTTTGCACCGGAAAGTTTGGATGCTTTAACTATACCAGTAAAATGAAAGTAGCATAAACCCCACCTCCACCTTCACCCCAGAATGTGGAAACAGATACACCAATGCAAGGGTGCTTATACCAGTAATAGCTTATTACAGTTTAGGAAGCAAAATAAGCTATACTGCTATAGAGTACCCTTATAATAGTACAACTGTATCCACTCTAGGGCTTGTACTGGTATGACTATATTGGCAAAAAAGAGAAAAAAGATCATCCCCCTCCCCCCCCCAACCAACACTGATAAACTGCTACATGGTTAGTACTTTAGATCAGGTCTTTATAGAAACCAAGGCTAGATTACAGTATTGATGGTTGAGCGTAACTTTTAAAATTATATTTCTAGAGTATATACTTGCATTTAAGAACTCAAAATTCTCTCTCCACAAATATTTTCTATTATTTTTGTAAAATATCATTGTTTCTGTGACCATTTGACCATAGTGCCAACAGAAACAGGTGTGAAACAGTCAAAAGTGAGTTTATTTTAAAATGCGAATGAATACTTATGGGAAGTAATGTTGTAGTATTTGTCTATCTCTAGGAAGTACCTGTCCTGTGTCACCTCACAGATTTTACCCTTCACAACAGAATCATTAGCATCTCAAATAAAAGGTACCATATCCATCTTCTGGGTAGCATGGAGGAATGGATATGCAGGACTTGTAGACATAGCACACACGGTATTTCTGTACACAAGGCCCATCTCATTATTATTTTCCTGGCGCTGTTTAAATCCTAAACATTGTACAGGCATACAATAATTAGTCATGGTGTTAAGAATACCAGCCTTAAGAAGATTGTCATTGGCTGCATAACAGTTGCTGCTTCCTTAAAATCCTGTCCTATTTGCATTGAAATCAAAAGCAAAACTTCCACTAACAACAATGGGAGCAAGACTGAGCCCCTGGCGCACACCTCCCTGGGAATCATAGCTTGATTAACTTTAATTGGAATGTTAAGTGTGCAAGTAACTTGGTGCTAGGCGAGTTAGAAAAAGATATTTAATTTTTCCCGTTAGAGAGAGCAATGTAGAGCTGTGCACTTAACATCTCGGTCAAGAGAGCAGGCTGCACCGATATGCTGAACCTTACCTTTATCACGTTTCCAATGCCCCCAAACTGGCTTAACCCAACTCGTTACAGTGGTTAAGCACCTAACAGAGAAATGTGGTGGTGTTAGGAAATGTTTCCCTTTTTTTGTTTACTTGTTTTCACTCCAAGAGTAGCACACTGATTTATAAAGGAAACACATATTTTGAAACAAAACACTCAAGGCTCCCATTGACTGGGTATTTAGCAGGCATCAGAGGGTAGAACTTGTCCCTTAGGTTTACCTCAGGCTGCTCTATCGCATATGCTTGTATAGGCTATGTATGTAAAATGGAGAAGATAATAGTCGCCATAAAAAGCTGTAGCAAACTGAAGAGAGAGGCACTGCAGGAAAGCTTGTGATGACTCTGGTGCAAACTATTGCTCTGAGTCCTTTCTAGATACAGACTCTGATGTGGACACACAACAGGAGGACATGCTGAAAGATGATTCTGTATTTTAATACGTCTTTCTTAACTAGCCCTTGAACGTTTTTTCTCCAACAGAAACAGGTAAGAGATATCATCCTGAAAGAGATAAAAGGAAATTCACAGTCTGTCATTTCCAGTGTCCTGTTCTTTTAGTGGCTCTTTGATCATATTTCTTCCATCAACAATTTTTCCAGCCCAGATTAGCACTGCTACACCACAAACAACAAAATTGTCAAGGTCTTTTTTTGTCCTGACTTGCGTTTGTAAGCCTCATTGATGCTCAGAATTCATCCAACAGATAGAATGCATATAAACTGGCAATGTTATCTTTGTCTTTTAAAGTGACTGTATTCAAACTACTGCACATCATCAATTCTTCCATAGTCATTCTAGCTGGTCACCCTCCCTTCACTAAATACAGTTCAACAAGAAGGTTTGTACATCCTTTTTCTTCCATAATGGCTTTCAAGGCCTTTTAACATAATCCTTGATGCAATTATTTGCTTTCTTACCTTCCCCAACTTTTGGGGTTCAGATTAACAAATTACCTAAAACAGATACATTTTAACCCATCCCTTCTCCATTACATTGCTCAGAGGAAAGACTGAGTGATAGAGATGGCAATTTCCTGCAACATCTTTGGGAGATTTTACTGTATTCAGTTTATGTATCACTGGGGGTCGGGAATTATGTGTAATTCCATGGGGGACATTGACCACAGCTCCTCCAGGAACTAAGAACACTGAAGGGAAATTAGGGAAATTAGCTCAAGTTATAATACCTCTAGAGAGATCCCACCACTGGAGAGGTTCGTATATACTGGTTCAAACTGGATTCTCCAGAGACCAATAGACAAAGAAAGGACTTTGGGATAAATAGCTTGAGTTTAAGCTAACTCAGGGCCTTCTTTCTGATCCAGCAAGTGGACAGGACCTTCTGTCCTGAGGGCCCCAATTCTTATTGGGAATCGTTGGAAGGACCTTTGGCCTATTGAGACCCTATCTGATGGGTGACCTCTGCTGAGCTTTTAATATGTGTACAGAACTTTTTTTTTAATTATTATTTTCTCTGTAAAGCTTCCAAATTAAGAATAAATATGCTTGCTTAGAAAAGCTGTATGGTAACTTGTGATTGCTGCAATTACAGCTGTTCATAGCCTTCAAAGAGAAAGCACAGCACCGATGCTTTCCTGTTTAGGCAGTTTGGCTTGCTGGTGATATTGTAAACTGGGAACTGTGCAGCCTATAAAAGCCTGGACAGAAGGGAGAGAGATGTGGTGTCTACCCAAGAGAGGAGACAGCTAAGGAGCCTGAAGCCTAGAGTACCCTTGAGGGACCACAGAAGGGAAAATACAGTTGCCCGCAACTGTGACAGACTGTACAATATTATCCATCTATGAATCCTTTACACATAAAACTATCATCAACACATGTTGATGAATCTGACGCTAACTATGCCCACAGTTTATTCTTGGTTTTCTGTGCTAATGATATCAATAGACTTCTAGGACTGAGCATCTCTCTTATAGGAGCAGCAAATGCCATCTGTTCAAAGTGCTCGATCATCTATTTCCCTGGCTCTTTTTTGCTCCCCGTGGAATTACTGTGACATCCATGGCTGACCAGAGTTCATCTTACCCTGCAGAAATGGGTTAGCATAAAAGGGTGTAGCCTCTAAGCTCTGTATTAGTCCTTTGTGTTATACCCTTGGGGGCAGCCGGTTTAGGAAGAAATCACTGGAGGCCAGACAGCAGACAGCTAACAAAACTACCATTTATTTACAGACACAGAGCTCACCCAACCGGCCGAAACTGGCTGGGCTATCCCCTAATAATCTAACTCAGTTGCCATAGGAACAAAAACCATGACTACCAAATACACAACACTTTGTCATGCTCAGAACTTAGGCAACATGATGTTTAACTCTAAACAATCTTAATATCTCCCTTGGCACCAAGGTGTAACTTCAACAGCTTGTGCATACCTTCTCTCTCCATATGGAAACATATAGCTTCATGAGAATTATGTATCAGCAGCAATCCCTCCCATCAGTCCAAAACACCCAGCTGCTCCTCATTACTCAGGGTGAAAATATGCTTTGCAATATGAACCCCACATGAGTAGTCCAGGTATTTTAGTAAATATTAGCCCCTAGAATGCACATCAGGCAGATGTTATATCACTAGGGACACTGCTATATTCATTTTCTTGTTTCCTTTAATTTTCTATGGTTCTCTTTTTCTGGGGCTCACTTCTGTTTCCAAAATACTGTATCTACTTTACACAGTCCTCCCACTAACTTTTAGCCATTTTCTTTCAGCACCTCAGCCTGCATGTTGTTTTATTGTGCATAAACCTATGCATAACTTAGGTACATGAAACACATCTACAAACTAAGATGACATTTCAGATAGAAAAGGAGTGGAGTTTATCTTCGCAGTCTGATCCCCTACGTTCCCCAGCATCTTCTTTGCATGAAATGGCATTGGTCAGCTGAAGAGTAACCAGTGCCTTTGAAAGTGTTGTACTGCTAACTCATCCCTTCCCACCTTCCCTTTGTATTCCCCAACCCAATTTTATTTTAAAAAGTAGAACACAACAAAAAGAATGTAGCAGAGAAAGCCAGTGAAATTAACATGTACCTCCATGAACATTGTGTTCCTTCCTCCCAAGATTTGCCCATCTTGTCTCAAATTAGACAAACTCTTTGGGGTACATCTTCCTAATGTTTGTATAGCACCTGGCACAGTGGTGCTTTGCTCCCAGTTGGGTCTGTATAGTGTTACCACAATACAAATAATAATTATATTCCCAATGTGCATTGTGTTGTCAAGAGGGGGGGCTCCGCTTGCTAGGAGCGGGGTCCAGACTCCCAGTCCTCATCTTGACGTTGAGAAACCACTGACTGCATTTGGGGAGGCAGAAATTTACCCATGAATCACACCACCACCATTATAAGTCCACACACACAGTTCTATTAGTATCAATCACCTCAGTCACGATCAGACTGATTCTGAGTCCCAGCCACCCCAGCCTCCTACATTACAAGCTCAGAGTGCTGATTTTGGGTCTCGGTTTTTTTTTTCCTGAAGACAGCAAGGTTCCTGCTTACAGTGATTTGTGCTGGGGGCAGTTCCACAGTTGTGGACCAGTTGCTGAGAAATCTCAGTTGGCTGCACTAAGAATCTCATAAGTTTGAATTAAAGCTGGTCAGAAAAAATTCAGACAGAACTTTGTTGGAATTTATTAACTCTTAGATTTTAGGCCAGAAAGGACCACCATGATAATCTACAGCCAATTCTTTTTAACGAAACTAAAATTTATTTAAAAAGAAAGAGTTTTTAAGATCAGTTAAAAGATCACTATACATACAGACATGAGTACAGTTTTTGAGATCAGATTCATACTACAGATGGTGAGCTTTGTAGTTACAAAGAGTTCTTTCAGAATTAGTTCATAGGTTATAATCCAATGTTTATATTCATGGTGTATCCAGGTTAGGACTGGAGATCTCAGCCTTTTGTCTTAAGATTCCCCTGCAGGAAGCATCAAGCAGATCTGAGATAAAAAGGATCAGGACCCAGGAGTCTTTTATATAATTTCAGGCCTTCTTTGACAGGTTGGAGTCCTTAGGCGAACAATAGGCAATCATGAAGACTTTGAAGTAGGTCTAGTTTCTAAGCATCACCGGTAATTAGTTACACAAATTAACATAAGGCAATTTATCCATTAGGCAATCTATCACAAACTTTAAAGAGACATATAGACAATGACATTATTTCACTCAGGATTCATCTAAATGTTAATATTCCCTTTTGATCTTTGAATCAACATCTATAGTGACAGACAGGAACTGTCTGTTTACATGGTTAACATTTAACAAGATATGAGTACACACATACTATTAGTATCACCTCTAATTTCTAACAATACAGGTTTGCATGTCAAAGTTCTACCCTATCTACCATGGAATGGCCCTAATTACCATTCACATACTTTTTTAACATGTCTCTACAGGCTGACCTGTCATTAGCCTGCAGTATGCTTAACTCTTTCTGGCCATGTATCATACTTTATATAAGATTTGCTGCAATTATATAACAGTGGTAGCAGTCGGCAAAACCAATCAGCCAGAATTCTCTGTAGTAACTCAGAGAAAGAATTTTCTGTAGTAATGCAGAGCCCTTCCCATCTAGGATCCCATCTCTGACCATTGGAGTTATTTGCTAATATCAGTTGTGGATGGGCATATGCCACTGTAAGCAACCTCATCATACCACCTGCTCCATAGTTCTGGAACAGCCTTCCAAGGGGAGCAGTGGGACAAAAAATCCTAACAGATTTATCAAGCTCACTCTAGAAACACGTTAGGTCTTTTGTCCCACTGCTCCCCTTGGAAGGCTGTTCCAGAACTTCTTTCCGCTGATGATTCGAAACCTCCGTCTAATTTCAGGCCTAAATTTGTTGATGGTCAGTTTACAGGACCGGCACTAGGGTTTCTCGCGCCCTAGGCGCACGGTCATTTCGCCACCCCCCGCGCTAATCCCGCGGCTCCGGTGGAGCTGCCACAGTCATTCCTGCGGAGGGTCTGTTGGTCCGTGACTCTGGTGGAGCTGCCGCAGGCATGCCTGCGAGTGGTCCACTGGAGCCGCGCGAGCAGCCGACCATCTGAAGGCATGCCTGCGGCAGCTCCACCAGAGCCGCGGACCAGCGGACCCTCCGCAGGCATGCCTGCGGCAGGTCAACCGGAGCCGCCTGCCGCCGAATAATCCTGGCGCCCCCCGAATAATCCTGGCGCCCTAGGCGATTGCCTAGGCTGCCTAAATGGTAGAGCTGGCCCTGCCAGTTTATATCCATTTGTTCTTGTGTCAACATGAGTGCTTAGCTTAAATAACTGCTCTCCCTCCCTTGATTTTATCCCTCAATGTATGTATAGAGAGCAATCATATCTTGCCTCAGCCTTCTTTTAATTACGCTAAACAAAGTTCTTTGAGTTTCCTCTCATAAGGTAGGTTTTCCATTCCTCAGATCATCCTAGTAGCCCTTCTCTGCAACTGTTCCAGTTCATATTCATCTTTCTTAAACATGGGAGACCAGATATGCACAAATTATTCCAGATGAGGTCTCACCAGTGCCTTGTATAATGGTAGTAACACTTTTCTGTCTACTGGAAATTCCTCACCTGAGTGCATACTAGGATTGCATAAGCATTTTTAATGGCTGCATCACATCGACAGCTCATATTCATCCTGTGATGAACCAATACACCTAGGTCTCTCTTCCTCTGCCACTTCCAACTGATAAGTCCACATCTCATAGTAAAAAATATTGTTAGTGCCCAAGTACGACCTTCCACTTTGTACTATTAAATTTCATCCCATTTTTATTACTCCAGTTTTCAAGGTTGCCCAAATCTTCTTGTAGGATATTCCAGTCCTCCTCCATATTGGCAATACCTCCCAACTTTGTGTCATCTGAAAATTTTATCAGTATATTCCCACTTTTTGTACCTAGGTTATTAATGAAAATGTTGTATAAGATTGATCCCAAAACCGATCCTTGAGGAACTTCACTAGTAACTTTCCTCCAGCCTGATAGTTTATCTTTCAGTATGATCTATTGTAGTCTCCCCTTTCAGTTCTTGTATTAATAATCATCTTCTCCAATTTAACTAATAATTTCCCATGTACAACTGTATGAAATGCCTTACTGAAGTCCAGGTAGATAAGATTTACTGCATTTCCATTGTATAGAAAACCATTTACCTTCCCAAAGAAAGGTCAGGTTGGTCTTTTGTAAAATCATGTTGTATTTTATCTCAATTATCATTTACATCTATGTTTTAAACTACTCTCTCTTTCAAAATTTGTTCCAAGACCTTACATACAATTGAGGTCAAACTAACAGAATAACTTCCACCCCTCACCTCCCTTTCTTAATTACAGGTACTATATTTGCAGTTCTCCAGTCAGAAGATATGACCTCTCCAAGTTCATGGATTCATTAAAAATCCTTGCTATTAGGCTTGCAATTTCATATGCTGGTCCCTTTATTTTCCAAGGCTGGAGATCATCCGCTGCCCTCGCTTCCCCCAATTGATCCCATTAAGATGTTTGAGTTTGGCTTCCACCTCAGATGTGGTAATTTCTACTTCTATAGCTTCATTTCCATTAGTCACCCTTCCACTGGTGAAATTTAAATATTTCATGGAGATGGATCAATGTTGATAAAATTCTGATGGAAACCAGACTGGTTTCCTACCAGCTAGCCTGCCTCACTCCTCAGCAGCTCACCTGGTAGGCTCACAGGGATCTGAAAATGCCAGCTCCCAAACACACAGCTCCTCAGCAGCTCCAGGGAGCCCACCCCACACTGGGAAGGGAACCTCTTACTTCAGGTTTAAGCCAAGCTGTTAGGAGACAGCTTTTATGGCTTTTATTGTCTACATCTGGGGGGTTTCTTGCACATCCCTCTCTCTGAAAAAGCTGGTGCTGACTGCTGTCAGAGACAGGACATTGAACTACATACACCACAGGTCTGATCCACTTGGCAATGCCTATGTTCCCATGTTGATACTGGTGCTGTAATCCCCAGTTTATAATATTATCTACTCCAAAACCACTAACTCTGATGTCACAAAGAATTGTGATTAGAGGACTGGATAAGAATTTAAGTTCTTAAAAGCAAAGATCCTAGTTGTCTGTAAAAATAAAAAACGGGAAACAGAAATACAGAAAATGTACAATGCATAACTGGAATTGTCATTAGGCAGAATCTCGTTTCAAAGTATTCCATGGGGTGGCAGCTGGACTTTAAGCATGTCTTGAAAGCACTCTTCTTTCTACCTGAGTTCTCATTTTTCTCGTTAGTTGCTTCCAGTGGAGTTCTTCAGAGGCTCCAGGCTAATCAATTATCTGCCCTCCTTCTCAATGACGTGATTCCTACTAACACAAGTATTTCATGCTCTCTGAATGAGCTTTTCCATTTCCTTTCTGCTAAAACCGTTTCACTTTTTACAGCCTGTTTAGCAGAAGTTAATGCTATTTCTCAACATTTTCATCTCAGCTTCTACCGCCTTAGTGGTGAGCATATAGGATTTTTGCCAAGCCAAGTATGTGCGGGGGGAATTTAAATTGTAAAATTGAAGCACCATCTAATTTCAATGTAATCATAGTTCTTCTCACATTGGAGGTTCACCATGCAGACCAATACCTAGTTAGCTTATGATTAGATGCAGAAATCCAGAGAGGTGGCATTATCTCATTACAGTTTGACATCCTTCAATGGAAAATGCAGCATCAGTGCAACGTGCTCGTATTATTGTCATACGGGAAAAGTGTGGGGATCTACAGCCACCCAGAAGACGAAAGTTATACCCATCTGCAAAAAAAGTCAGTACCCTAGCTGGGCTCAGGAAACAAATCACACCCCACAACACATTCAGCTGAATTTGAGGGTTAACAGTTGGGTTTCACACACCAGGCATTGGCCCCGACAGCATATCAGAGCAGAGGGATAACTGGTCTTTTCCAGTAGGCAATTCCCATTTTCCTAGGCTATATGAAAAGCTTAAATGTAAAAATGACTCGCATCGCACTCTCAATTTTACTGAATGCTACTCTGAGGATTCTGTGTGACAAAAGTACGTGAGAAGCATGTCGCCTGGGAGCACTATCACCGCCAAATATCTGAAACATAGAACTATTTCATCAAGTGTGGAACCTGAGAAAGTGTTTGGTTCCAAGCATAAATATAACTCCCACACTATCAAGGCTGGCATTTATCCATGTCACACTCCTGTTGGTCTGGTCAACACTGAAGATGACTACAATAAAAATCAGAAGAACTGATTTTCATGTTCCTGAAGAGTTCTAGTTTCCCTAACTGATAGGGAACACACGGGCAGGGCCGGTGCAAGGATGTTTTGCACCCTAGGTGAAACTTCCACCTTGCACCTTCCCCCACCTCCCGCACCCCTGCCCTGAGGTGCCCCCCTTGCAGCAGCTCCCCACCCCCCTGCCAGCCCCCCTGCTCCGCACACAAAGCACCCCAGCACCCATCAACTGCTCACCTTTGCTCCAGCTGTGGCACTAAGCTGTATTGGCGCCTCAACCAAGGCAGAAAGGAGGCGGGGCAGGAGTGAGCTGGGGAGGGGAGTTCCCCTGCATGCCGCCCCCCTCCTTACTTGCTGCAGGTAGCCCACCCCATGCTCCCCTACCACAGCTCCCTCCGCCAAAATGCCGGCGGCAACTGGGGCAGCCGAAGATCCGGCCGCCACAGTCGCTGCTGAAGAAAATGGCGCCCCCCAAATCCCAGCACCCTAGGCGACTGTCTAGGTCGCCTAAATGGTTGCACCGGCCCTGCACACGGGTACATATATTGTGTAGCTAGAACCAGGGCTTGATGTCCTCCGCAGCCATGGAATTTGCCATAGAATTGTGCATCAAATTTTAAGACTTAATTTTTTAAAATAAATTGCCTAGCCTTTATGTTTTTAAAGAAAGTCTTTCAAATGAGAATTGAGTGGAAACAGGTTCAGAGATACCTGCTGGAATCTGCATCTGTCAAACAACAAAGGTGTGAAATTCCCCTTTATCCAAATGGCATGTGAACTTTGAAACCTAACCATGGTATTGTTGTTCCTTTGGCCTGCAGGAGGTCAGACTAGAGGATCATAGTGGTCCCTTCTGACCTAAAAGTCTATGACTATGAGCAATTAGCCAACCTTCAAGGCCTTGTAGAGGTGTTTCAGTTTGCAGGAGAAATGGATGACATAACTTTTGGGGCAATCCTGTTTATTTACAAAGAATGTACACAACATTCTGTTTCCAGAAACACAGCAGAAACAAACAGCAGCACGATTTTTCTTGCTAAGAAACCTCCAGTGAGCTCTATGCCCAAGAAATGCTGTCTCTCTGCTTCCTCTCAGGGTCATGCTCACAACAGCTTCCCTAGCAACTTATTTCACCATTACTATGTCTTTCAGAGGTGTGAAAAATCCACATGTAGCTATGCTGACCTAACCCCCAGGTGTAGAATTCTTCCATTAACCCAGCTGCTGCTTCTGGGGGGGTAGACTCCCTACACCAATGGGAGAACCTCTCCCATCAGTATAGGTGGCGTCTGTACTGAAGCACTGCAGCTGTACCACTGTAGCATTTTCAGTGTAGACAAATCCAAAGACATACAGCTTACCAAAGCCAAACTCCAAGCCCCAGAATTTGCAATCAAAGAATCCCTTAAAAACAATTCAGCTCAGTTCTGGATACAGGGCATAATTGTTTCTTCCATAGAACCTGAAAGTAGGATGCTTATGATGCCCACCTGCTTTAATCAGGTCTGTGATTGTCTTTGGAGCAAAGACCTGCTAGCCGCCAGCTCTAAGAATACTATAAATTTCAACATTCTTAGACATTTCGCTGCTGATCATTTTAAAAGAAACATCCAGCTAAACTACTTATCATGACCCTAATCCCCTCTCCACACCTCCCATGTGTCAAGAGCTCCAGGTAGAACCTTTCCAGCTGCTAACATCTCCAGCCTCCCTATACATTCCACAGTGCAGTTATGAGTTTTCCAAACTTTCAGTTTTCAATGAGCAGCAAAAATGAATATCTAGTTGAAAACTGATTAGACCCCACTGGCTGGAGTATTAATTCTGTGTTTAATTTAGTGAATCCTCTGTCACAGCTCAGGTCAAGCTGTCACGGCTAGCAGCTCACTAGACTGCTGCAAGGGGACCAGCCACTGGATCCCACATGTACTTTAAGATCCTCTAGATCTCAACAAGGGGCAGTACTGTCTGCTCAGTTGGCCTCTCTGGCACACATCCTGGGCACTGCCACTCCACAGAAATGGAGCACTGCAAGCCATCTGCCTTAGGACCCAAGAACAGCACTAACCCTCAGGTTACTCCCATAGCTTACACACTCTTCCCAGAACCCTACCCAAAGGTGTGAGCTTTCTAGACTCCCTCTTCAAAGAGCCACAAGGTAGGTGTAACATATAACGCACAAACACTTGGTAGAGAATTCTAAATAAAGAGCAATAATGTGTTAATCATACCAGAAATATACAGCTCTGTACAAAAATAATAAACCCTACATTCATTTTTCTGCCTTGGTTTCTTCACCATTCTACAGCATTCTTTGGGCTAGAGCCGGGGTTGTCTGTAGGATCCAGGATTTCTCTTCCTAAACAGATAGCCTTTCTTCTTAGGTCAGCTTGCTTCCTCTGGCATTGGCCTGCCTGTTTCCCTCCCCTCTCCTGGCCAAACTTACTGGGGAAGACTGGGAGAGAGACACAGGGAGTTCTTTTCAAAAACTCTACTTCAGCTAAGGATGTATTCCTATGAACCTCTTGATTTAAAATGGTCAGAACTTTATTTCTGTTGCTTAGGAAAGGATCGAGTTGACTTGCTTTAGGCATTAGATAGAGGACATTAACAGGCCAATTATAAGACTTAAAAAACCTCATTTGTAAACTATTACAAATCATTATTGTTTTTGCAAAATTAGGTTTCCATCCTATCGTTAACATATATTAGTGATGCCAATTCTGGTCTAATTGTGGGTTTGAGTCAACATGCTTAAGTCAATTTTATTGACATGCAGTGTCATCTACAGTGCATTACAATTGCCCCAAAAGTTTATGTTGAGCTAAAAAACTTGCTGCTGTACAATACTTTCCTGTGTTATTGTCTCTAGGTTATTTTCGCTGTCAGATATTAAATGATGCCAATTACAATTCCGGTTAAAGTATTAAATAAGATCATGTAATTCAGCAGTTGATTTCAGTGAGCCACAAATGTTTACTGATCTTCTGAAGAGGAGGAGGGAGGAAACAGGATATTGGAATGTCTTTTCAGCCATTGTAGTCAAACCTAAATTCTAGAGCTTCTCCCACTGAAGCCACTGAAACCTTGGACTGGCCTTTATTAAGCTAGAGCACGGGTCGGCAACCTTTCAGAAGTGCTGTGCCAAGTCTTCTTTTATTCACTCTAAATTAAGAATTGATGTGCCAGTAATACATTTTAATGTTTTTAGAAGGTCTCTTTCTATAAGTCTATAATAATTAACTAAACTATTGTTGTATATGAAGTAAATAAGGTTTTAAAAATGTTAAGAAGCTTCATTTAAAATTAAATTAAAATGCAGAGCCCCCCAGACTGGTGGCCAGGAGTTGGGCAGTGCGAGTGCCGCTGAAAATCAGCTCGTGTGCTTCCTTCGGCACCCATGCCATAGGTTGCCTACCCTTGAGCTAGAGCTTGTTCTCAGTTACCCCAACAGGCTCTTTTTTCCAAAAAACACCCAAGTTCAAATCAATATGACTGTGGTAGATTGAGAATTGTGGACATCAGAATTTTTTTCTTCAAAGAAGGATAGTCAGACATATTTAGGTGTGTTTGTTGGGTCATAATTAGAGACCCAGGGTGAAATTCTGGTCCCATTTAAGTCAATAGCAAAATTTTCACTTTAATGTAATCAGGATTTCACAACCACAGTTTAGAAGAGCTCAGATTTGGGTTCCCATTTTAGACCTTTAACAGAGGCAGGCCACAGCTATGAAGTTTGAATTCAATTCGTTTGGGCTGATCTCTGAATCCTATTTGTAAAAGACAATTGGGACTTTTTGTTCTACCTATGTACAGCATCTAGCAGGATAAGGTCTTCGTCTATGACTGGAGTTCCTAGGGGCTCCGATAACACAGCAAACAAACAATAGTAATTCACCCATTCTGGCAGAGAGCACTGGTGGGAAAATGTGAGTCAGCTTATATATAGGGCACTCCATTTATTTACTCTTTTATATTGTAAGGGAGGGGTCAACTTATACAAGAGGACAGTATAGAGAGGACAGTATAATACTTAGAAATAATAAAATACTGCAGAAGCTTTTCATTTTTAGCTGTACGTTTTCGAGATAACTGCATTTTATTTTATACACACGGAAGAAAAGCGGTAACACACAGGCTGAACCAAACGGCTGAGGCAGGTACATGCTACAGTAATCAAGAACTCCAACACTTTAATGGCAGTGACATTACCACAATATTTGAACCAGAAATAAGGAAACTAGCTTTTCCAATTTCAACCTTCCATAAGCATCATGGGTTTTGAAGCTAGACTTGAGCATTATTGAGTTTACATTCCAGTTCAGGGAGGCTGTAAAAAAAAAAAAATAATAAAATAAAAAAAAATCAGGAAATAGAAAAGTCAGGTGTAAAGAAAACAGAAAGGGATAGGGAGGAGAAAGTTAAAAATAAATAGATGGGCTGTTTAAAAACAGAGCAGAGAGTCAGAAAGAGGGTCCAATGAAAAATAAGTGCTGTATATGTAGCAGGCATGTAGGGCATGAACGTGTGGCAGCAGTGAGGGAGGTCTTACACCACAGGAAACACACAAACATCCCTTTAGCTAGTAAAGCAATGCTTCAACAGTTGACTCCTCCTTTGGAAGAGGAATGGAGAGAGAAGGCAGGTGGACACAAAGGAAGGAGGTTGCGGCATTGGAACATAATCACAGCCTCCCTCACACAGGGGAGAGGAGGCCAACCATTTCTAAAAGGTCACTGGCACTGTCAAGGGTTTGGGGCTGGAGAGCAGGGTTGGAGGATGCACCAATTCAGTGCATCTTCCCCAGACCTTAAAGTAAATCTGACCCAAATCCCTTGGTAGAAATTTAGAGGAAGGGAAATGGCAGCAACCTGTCTCTTGGGCTGAGTCCCACCCTCCTTCCCCCAGTCAAGGAAACCCAGTTGTCACAGAGAAGTGACATGTATACCTCCCTGCACCAGCACAAGAGAATCTGGCCCTTTACATAGAAGATTCAGGGAGAATCTGGGTTTAATTAGAAGCAAAATCAAGGAGACTGCCATGACTGAAGAGGGGGACCTTTTTAAAGTAAGTAATTAATTGGCCTATACAGCATGCTCAGCAACAAGGAACACAAACTGTTTGGTTTTATAACTGCCAAAATTGCTAGTGCGCTTCAGTGCTTTCCCACTAGATTTAGGTAGGTCATATGACTAAGGATCATTCAGAAATATAGATAAGAGTATACTCCTTTTCATTTGTGTTGTGCTTATTAAATGGCCTTTATTGTTTTAACTAGATGAGGTCAATTAATCACTGAAAACATTGGCCTGACAGTAATTAATAATCATGGATGCAAAGAGTCCAATCAGCCCTCAAGGAAAGCAATCACACAATCGAAGATGCATTTTGTTCTCTTGGCCGCTGCAGGAGCCCCTGGCACATTCTAAGAAAGTCTGTGGCTGCATTATTGAAGGGAAAGGATGAGTGACTAGTAGCCCTCTTACAGCAGGCTGGGCTATTTTCAAACCTTTGCGTACAGGCTGCAGGTGTAGAAAACAGTAACTGACCAGGCAAGCAAGATCAGGAGGCAATAACCCATAGGAGAAAGCTGTTACCCCTTGCAGTCCGTAATCCAACAAGACTCTCACCGAATGACACTGACGGCATCGTCTACATGTAAGGGTTTTGCCAATACAGCTATACTAGCGAAACCCTCCTAGTGTAGGCGCAGTGTATGAAAGCAAAAAAATGCTTTTACCAATATAGCTTGTATTCATTCTGCAAGTAAAATAAGCTATACAAAAAATAAAAAGAGGCACTTTAATGTCCGTATAACTGTGTCTATACTAGGGCTTTTGATTGTATAAATGTGTCATCAACTCCCTCTTCCCCGCACAAAACATTGCTATCCTAGCACAAATTTCTAGTGTACACCTGGCCAAAGGGAATTTTGCATAAATAAGGGTGGCAGATTTTAACCCTGGAGAACTAGTTATTAATGGGCCAATTTTATCAGTGGTGTAATTCCATTCATATCATTAACACCTGGAATGGATTTGGTCCCAAGTCAAATTCAGTCACTGATTTTTACATAACACTCCCCACTGATGTCAAAGAGTGTTCCCCACATGGAATGATGGCAGAATATTTATACTCTTTTCCATGTGCTAGGTAATTACTGATACACCTCTACCCCAATATAACATGAATTTGGATATAACGTGGTAAAGCAGCACTCCGGAGGGTGGGGCTGGGGCTGGGCGCTCCAGTGGATCAAAGCAAGTTCAATATAACATGGTTTCACCTATAACGCGGTAAGATTTTTTGACTCCCTAGGACAGCATTATATCGGGGTAGAGGTGCAGTAGCAATGCAGACTATGAAAGAATTTGTTATTCCTTGTCCATTTTCTCCTAAGGGCTATAGATTTCATATAGAGTTCAATTGTCTTTTCTCCTGCCATACCTTTCATACCTTAAAATTACAAATATGTGATATAAAATGTCATTTGGATGTTACGGCAACATTCGTAGAAGCAATCAGCTGAAGAAAACTTATTCAGAAGCCATTTGAAGGCGTACAAACTGAAAAGAACATTTTTAAAGGTTAAGCTTTCCAGTGTATCACAAACATCAAAAGCATTTCTATTACTGCATGTAGTGCTGAAATTTTTATTCATATTAGAGATTATTTCCTTTACAAAGTACTAACTCCAGTGAGCATGGCATAAATTATATGCTAATGATTTCCATGTAAGAGATGTGTAGTTTAACTGACAAAATGCAAAATTAAATACGTAGAGAGACACTAAAAATCTTTGAAAGCCTGACTACACAATCATAGACCTATCTAGCCAAGGGGTAAGGGTCCTCAACTCCCATTGAAATCAATGGGAGTTAGGTGCCTAAATAATACCCTTGAGGATCTGGGCCTAAGTACCTTGAAGAATTAGTCCAGAATTAACATGCAATCTTGGAAACCTGGGAAGGATCCAAGGGACAAGAGAAAAGTCAATGTTGTGATAATATTTGAAAAGGTTAGATGGGATAACCTGGGTAATTATAGGCTACCTAGCCTGACAAAATAATGGAACGACTGATAGGAGACTCGACCAATAAATAGTGGCATTATAATTAATGCCAATCAACATGGTTTCATGGAAAATAGGTCATCAGACACACAAAATTCTCTGATGAGATTACAGAATTGGTTGATAATATATTTAGGCTTCTGTATGCTGTTTGACTTAGTACTAATTAAAACGTTAGCACTATGCAGATTAAATATGGCACATAATAAATTGATTAAACTGGCTAACTAATAGATCTTATTACATAATGGCTAATGGGGATTCATCAAGTGGAGATGTTACTAGCGAGGCTTTGCAAGGATATGTTGTGGGTCCAATGTTATTCAATAATATTACTGGAAAAAATTATTGCTGAAAGTTTGCAGATGACACAGTGATTAATGGGATGATAAATAATGAGGAGGACAGATCTTTTGTACCACTTATCTGGATCACTTGGTAAGATGGTTGAGTTTTAATACAACCAAATATAAGCGTGTCTAGGAACAAAAAAAATATAGTCCATATATTCAGGATCGTGCACTTTATCCTGAAAAGCTGTGTCTATCAGTCTATGGGGTCCTAGTAGATAACTAGCTGAACATGAGCTCCCAGTGCAGTGCTGTGGTGAAAAGGGCTAACACGGTCCTTGGATGTTGTGGCACACTGTACCTCAAAGCAGCACCCTGGAACTCCCATATTCACCCCAGCATATAATGATATATTTCATACAAAACATGTCATGTAAGAGATCATATGAAAAGTTGTGATCTACTGAAACCCACTGATCTGTTCAAATATCCATTAGTGTGTATGAAGTTATGAAATTTTGCAGTATGAGTGTTACTGAAATATTTTCCAAATTTGAGAGTTTCTATTGCTAGTTCCCCACTGACAACAAGGGTGGTGATCCACCCCAGTAGGATGTTAAGTGATCATTAATCAGCAGGGGAGTTGTAAACAAGGGATTTACAATTCTATAAGTAAAGCACCACACAGTGTGGGATTGCTCAACCCGGTTAATCAGCAAAGCTAAGCAGGACATGTCTGGGCTAGTGTTTTCCAGACACACGGACTGAGGATATAAAATAGGGGACAGAGACATCATGCTTTTGCCTTTCTTTTCCCCCACCTATGCTGGAAGCAACAAGAATGCTGGGAGGACAAAGACTTGAACTGAGGAGACTGGTCCCAAGCTTAAAGAGGAAACCTGTGTTATTAAGAATGTAACCTATCTACAAAATCCAGTGAGGTAAGAAAAATTGCTTGATCCAAATACAGCCTAGTCTAATAAGGTTTAAGAATTAAACTGCATGCTTACCTTTTATTTTCTTTGGTGATTATCTCTGACCTTTTGTGCCTACCACTTATAATTGCTTTATATATATATCTTTCTGTAGTTAATAAACCTGTTTTATATCTTACCTAAAACAGTATTGTCTGGTTGAAGTGTTTGGGAAATCTCAGATCAGTTTACAAAGGCTCATGTGTGTCCTCTCCACATTGAGGGAGGGTTGGACTGGGTAATGAACTTATCAGGCTTCTGACCAGGACAAGATGGTACAGTTCTGGGGTGCAAGGCTAGGGGCTTGGGAAATTTGTGAGTGCCTTTCTCTGTGTGATTTGTGAGTGGCTCATGAAGTATTCACGCAATGTAACTGGGTGTGGGGCTCCACATGCTGTTGTACTGAGCTATAACACCGCCTAGAGGGGTTTATTGCTTTTCACTAGCAAAGCGCTGGAGAGTTAAGGGGTTACAGGGCACCCCGGGGATCCCATCACAGTTGTATAAACAGGGAAACACTGTGCCAGGGTTGAGAAGTGATATTACCTCAAAATATAGTCCTGTTGAAACCTCTACAGGAATACTGTGCCTAGTTCTAGGGTCCACATGTTTCAAAATTAAAGAGGACACAGAGAAAGTTGTGAGAATGAAGTTCTGGAAAATATCTTACAATGAGAGATTTAAGGAGCTCAGTCTATTTAGCTTATCAAAGGGAAGGCTAACGTGAGATTTGAAAATGGTCTAAATATATATCTGTTAGCAGACAGCTCTTTAATCTGTCAAAGGCATAACAAGATCCAATAGCTGAAAGTTGAAGCTAAAAAGAGTTCAAACTGGAAACAATGCTTTAAAAAAAAATCAAGCAAACAATAAGAGTAATTAACCATTGGAACAGCTTACCAAAGGATGTGGTAGATGCTCCATCACTTGAAGTTGTTAAATCAGAATTGGAAATCTCTCTTTAAAATATGCTTTAGTTCAATCAAAATATTGAGCCAAAGGCAGGAATTAGTGGGTAAAATTCAATAGCCTATGTTATGCAGGGGTTCAGACTAGATGATCAGAATGGTTCCATCTGTCCTGAATCTATTAATCAAAATAATCTGAACCAGACATACAGAAGATCTATTAAAAGTCATCTTGTCTATCCCACAGCCAATATCCTGCAGCATCCTTCAAAGAAAGAGCTTCTGGAATAAGACACAGCAATGCAATAGATATCTATCTGAATATTTAGGAACATCTTCCCTTAATATTTTTAGTCTATCAAGTGACATTTAATAAAGTAAAGTTATTCTGTGAAAGAATAATTGAAGATTACTGTTGGTGACCTGGTTCAGAAATAGTAATTTGTATTTATATATCATCTTGCAACTGAAGATCTCAGAAAGCCTCACAGCAACTCTGTGGTAGATAAATATTACCCCATTTTAGGGAAGAGGGAATCAAAGCAAAAAGAGCTTAAGGGCTGTGTCCAAAACCTCACAGGAAGCTCTGCAGCAGAGTGAGGAATATAAATCTCTTCAGTCTTAATCCTTCCTCTTTGTCTAAACCAAACCCTTTCCCTCAAAATTGGTTTAAGGTTTGGAGCAGTTCAGTTGAACACCCCACCACCACCATCCTTCTATACTGTGCTCCTGTAAAAACATTCCCTCTTGAGACCCAACACCTATATTCTCCCTCCCTGAGAACTCCAACAAACCGGTCCCCTCAGGCACTTGCAAACCAGTCTTGGAGCTCATAAACCCATGGACTTTAAGGTCAGAAGGGACTATAATGATCATCTAGTCTGACCTCCTGTACATTGCAGGCCACAGAATTTCGCCCACCACTGTAGCTAGACAGGGTTTCTCAAACTTCATTTCATTTCTGACAACAAAAATTACTACATGACCCTGGGAAGGGGGACTTAAGCCCGAACCCCCGGGGGGAGGGGAGCCAAAGCCAAGCCCTGCTAAAGCTTGAGGGCTTCAGCACTGAGTGGTGGGCTCAGACTTTGACTTCAGCCCCTACCCCAGCAAGTCTAATGCCAGCCCTGGGTTGCGACCCACTTTGGGGTCCCAACCCACAGTTTGAGAACCACTGAGCTAGTCCATTCAGTGATCTCACCGTGGAGTCCAGCATATCTCTAGTCTTTGCTTTAGAAGTATACACTATCTGTTAACCCTGGCCAGTTTAATCTCTTGCTAATTTTGGTGCTTTCCTGCCAGAAAATAGCAATTTACTTTGGCACAAAGCTAACAGCAGGCACAACAGAAATCTGAGATGGCCTGAGCCCTATGATAGGAACATCAAAGGTAATAAAGTCATAGCTTGCTCGTGGTGCATGCAGGGTGGTCACAGGGATGTGAAAGTGTGGGGAAAAAAATGACTTGAACTCTGGAGGTTAGGTGCAGAGAGGATTCAGTGCCTGTCACAAATTGTAGGGAGGAGATGATGTACTAGCTGGAGGAGACAGATTTATGACCAGGAAAGAGAGAGAGAGAAAGGATCTCTGTGCAGAGAGTGGGGGCAGGGAGAAGAGAAGGTTCAGATAAGCATTCAAATTTTGGGATGCTCACCTGACCTCATCTAATCATCCCTTACACTTTGAAATTCACCAGCTTCTACCCCAATGTAGTATCTCTGCAAAGGCGCGTTTCAACTTATAAATGGCACATTTACTTTTTTCAGTCTCCTGTAAGGGTGCAATGCTTGGAGCCTGGAAATTTTGATTCCAATGCAGGGCTTGTTTTTGTGGCAACACTTCAAAAATTCTGTAAAACAGATTCTACTGATTATTTAATTAAAATGACAGTACTATCAACCACATACAATAAAACTAATTGTCTGCACTTCCTCAAAGGGAACCTGCTTCTCTAACTGCTTTATATTCGTTTGAGTTGGAAAGTCTATAGGTATGGCCAATCTGCTGCCTACAGAATTTGGTGCACTTACAGGGAGAACAAAAAGAAATGAAATCGTAACAGCAGTTTCTTCGCTGCAGTACCAAAAGGATGTAAAAATTATCACATGTGACAGAGCTGATGCCATGTTCCTTAAAACTAAGCATAGAATTACTCAGTCTGATAAACAATTAAGTCTGTGTCAAGATCCAACATGAGATACCCATCAATCACTAAAGGCAGTTCTGAGCTTTGGGTCTATGCCATTAACAAACAGCAATGAACTGCTCTGGAGTGAAGGAGAGCTATGTATTTAAAGAAACTCTTTAGAAGCCCTATTTTATAAATGTAATTACTTTTAATAAGAGTCCTGCTACCACTCTCCCATTTTAGCTGTCAATTGCTGCTTTTCTAATAGAGTTTCAAATTATGTTTAAAATACAGTGGTGACATTTCAAATTTTTCAACATTAGCTCTCTCTCTGTGCACTTGCATGCTCTAACCCCATCCCAGTACTGATCTGACTTCTCATATATACTTCCTCTTGGTCTAACAGAATTATTTTTGACTCCCTATTTGTCCACTTAATTGCACACACAGCCACAACACACAAAGCCAGCAATTCATCTCTCCTCCTCCCCTCCCTCCCATATATATATTTGTCTCCACTTGACTGGCTTCTTTTGCTTTCAAACTAGAGGTACTGTAATGGAGGCAAAACACTGAGATTACAATTAAGATATTTTTAGAAACACAAAATACTTGTGAGAAGTAGACTTTAATACTGATATTATGACTGAAGTTAGGACTTCTGCTTATTAGAAGCTTTACAGTTTATGCTTGCCATAAATCTAATTGACTATTACATTATCCCCTCTTTCAGCAATACTGTGGCTATATTTACTACAGACATCTATGATGACAGACAGTACCTTTGAGGAGATCTAGATAAACAAAATATTTTACATACTCAAGCTTCTCAGTGTCTAATGGATTCATATCATGGAGAGAAAAAGGCTTCATTAGAGGAAATGCACCAGGTGCTTGAAAGCAGATTTACCACAGAGATTTGGTTTGAGTTATCTGCTACAGTTTAATGGGAATGCTGGTGTTCAACTCATGGAATCCTGAGCATAAAACAGATAACTAGAAAATACTGGGGAGCTTGACAACTCTGTGGACACAAAACTTGGCCTGGCAACAAGGTATGCCACCGTGGGCTGGTGTGTTGGATATTCTCTCAGTAAACATGCAGACTATATTCATGCTAAACTGGACAGAGAGCTGATGGAATACATTAGGCAAAATCCAGAAGATTTTAAGGAAAAAGATAAGACAACCCTAGCTGAAGTTCTGTAGGACCTCCATCCAATTCGCTGAAAACTTCTCAAGAACTACGGACTTGCTCAGCAGATCGTGTTTCGTTAGATCACTCCCAAATATATTTGAGCAGACTGTATGTCAGTTATTTTTCAAATGAAACTGGTTGAAAAACAAAACAAAAAAAACTACCGTTACTGTATTCTTATAATTAAAACTATGAATAATTAAAAAAAAACAATGATATTGTCTGGAATAAAACATTCTGTAGACTCGTAAGGACACTGTCTCAGACAGGCCTGTGCAAAGGTCATTATTATTGCAAGATGTTCACCACGTGGCACAGCTTCAGTAATTTTCTGTTTTGTCATAAGGAAGCAGGTGATCAAGCCCACGGGAGAATGGCTGCATACAAGGGTAATTATCCAGGCATTAGAACCTGAGGGCCAAAACTCTTCCAACATACTGCACCTCAAAATATTTGATGCAGTTCTAGTGGTGTGCAGTAAGTAACTTGTCACTGAAAGTACAGTGCCGTAACAATGAACAAAATGACAAAATACTGTTACAGATTTGAATAAACCATTCATCAACTATTATAAACCATTCATACATCTTGGACCTTCTCTGAAGTGGCAAAGTGATGAAACAAAAGGAAACTCTCTTTTTGTAGTAGTACCATTAAATAAGAGGTGTTTAGCAGAGAGGGATTGGCTTGTGATGCACTGTCCGTGATACTCTAAATATAAAGGGTCAAATAGCATACTTTTCTAGATGTGTTGCGCAAAAGATTCTTGCAGGGATGAAGATTTAATTCATTTTTGCCCTCTCTTGCCCCAAGAATATGGAGCTTCTCCACAGCCACTTCCGCAGCATCAAGTCACAGTAGCTGCAGCAGATTGCCGTTAATCAGCGCTCCTATATCTGGGTATTTGTCTCCTGGATGCACATAGTTCTGTCTTGCAAGTGTTTGTAGAATCAGTCCTACCTACATTTGTTAATCGGTCTTGAATTTCACTTCCTCCCTATACCACTACTAATAGTATTAAAATGTGAAGATATACTGGAAAAGGTGTAATTAGAGGTAATCAATTGGCCAGTGTCTGCTCTTGAATTCACATGCATGCACACAGATACACACATTCCCAAGCACAAATTTTAGCCCCAAATTCTTAGCCAGTCACTGATATCATGAGATAAAACGACAAGCAACATAGCATCACCAAGTTAGTTCTTGGGGGATTAGGGGTGGTAAGAGGGAGAATCAGACATATTCCTTGAATACTACCTGTATTCCCAATTCTTGTATATTTGTCATGAATATTATGACTGTTGGTGTTTTTCTTAAAAGTCCCAGGCCCTGGAATTTTATGGTTTTATGAGAACCTTAGTTTATTATTAATTATAATTATGATAAGTTTCTAGTCCTCCTGATTGTGGAGGAAAACTTGAAAATGTGACCCAAGTGCAACCTAAGATGCATGCCAAAGGGCAAAGAAAAGGAACCCCAAAATATATCTTCTTTAAAAATCTCATTATTTTAAGACAGTCTAATGTTTTTGAAGACCTGACTCAAAGTTTAAACTCTAGGGGTTAGCAATACCATACTAGGGCTTCTGCTCAATTCTGCTGTCTCAGAACCTTTGAGTATTCAAGCTTTTTACACAGCTTTGAAACTGGTCTACACAATTTGGTCAACAGAAGTGTTCAACATCAAATATATATTCAATCAAATCTGACACTGAACACATATGTTGATCCACTGGTGTCTTGGGTAACCATTTTATAGCTTGGATACCAACATAAGGTACTTCATGAAAAATCCATAAACTACTCTATTTACTTGTGACCTTAGAATACTGAATGGGCTTGAAAGATAATGCAGCTGATTCATGAATGCTTCACAAAGCCAAATTTACCAACCTGTATATTCTGCAAATCCTATTTGACCAGCACTACTCCCAATTATCTAGCAAAGGCATGTTCTTCCATTAGGGTCCTCAGGGGAGGAATAGTGAATCAAATATGAGAGGTCACAAAAAATGCAGTTGCAAAGTTTCTTCAATAACTCTAAGCTGCTAGCTCCAAGGCCCTGATACATACCCCAATGAAGTTAACAGACTCCCATTGACCTCAATGAACTTTGAGTCAGGCCCCTAGTACTGACACACCAGCAGTGGTGAGACTGCTCAATACATTGTGAAGTCAAATCAACTGGAATTTTGTTGCTGTCACTGAACTAAATTGTTTTACAAAATTAACAGTATATCATAGTTAACTCCTTTACAATACCCATCTTTATAGTTGAATCAAATCATCACTAGAATACACTCATATTCATATAACAGCAAACTTCCCAAATCGGACAAGTAGGTGGCATAGAAGCAAAATATCTATTTTACAAAGACAGGCTCTAATTGGCTGTCTCAAGCTGCAGCACCCAGAAAAGTGTGAAATTCTTTTTTCCTGCCTTAGAATACATCAGAGGACAGCAATGATAATCTAATTCCTAAAACTCAAGGTCCACACATCACTATGAGCGAGGAGCATGCACATCAGTGAAAAATGACTGTTGGTTTGGAAAATAATGTATGATCCATATAACCGAGTGGTAATCAGTAACAGCTAATTCCACTTTAAATTAAATCCTACCAACTGGCAAAATACCCGCCATAGCTACATTAAAAATCTTCTAAGCATCCATCTATCCAATTTGTTTAAGCGTCATTACAATAGTAGAGAGAAATTCTGCTCCAAGCTCCATAGAGCAGATCTCAGCTCTATTATTGCGATCGCTTTACATGTGCAGAACTCTGGGAGTATATTAGAGTCAAGATCTGTCATTCAGAGTTGAAAATAGAATTGTGCTCTAAGCATGATACGCTGCGTGTTGCATTACATTCCTTGCAAACGAATTGTACTGAGCGCAGTAAAGAATAATTTTTCCTAATCTAAATATGTAGGATTCCAGAAACAGACGGGCAGATAGCGGGCCAAAAGCATGAATTATGCATACAATACCAGCAAACTCTTACCCCAATATATAGCTGCAGCAGGTTTTGCATGTGAAAGAGAAATGAGGAAGAAACAGATATTGAACAATTTTCTCCATAACTGGTTCTTACTCACTCTAAATGTTAAATTTTATTTAGCTGATTTCATAGGAAGACATCATTATTAAAGTAGCCCATTTACATGGGTCCCTTTGAAAAGATTTAATGCAAACAAAGCCTGAAATAATTGAAGAAAAAAAAATCTAACTGTTCTCAGAAGAGCTTAGCATGGAGGAGGGTGGCAGGAAAGAATTACTTTATTATATTGATTTTCTTGGGAAAATCAAAGTGAGATAAGCCAAACAGACCAATTCTCTTTTGCAAAACTCGATGGAAGCATGCAGAATGGCATTGAATTTACATGTCAGAAACTGTTTGTAGTCATCCTGTTGTAACTGCAACACCTACACATCATTACTCTACTAAAACAGCTAATATATGAGGATATCTTGATCCATTACCGTACATTTTTATTTTTAAAATTGATCAAGGCATAAAGTGTGTAAGTTTTATATTTAAAAATGTAAATAAATGTAAAGAATGAAATCATGAATCTGATATATGAGAGTAATAGAAAACCGACACAACAACAGATATGTTGAATAGCAACAAACGTAACTGGCCAGCAGTTTTCTGAAAGCTAAAATGCATCTTGGTTCACAAAATGAAATATGTTTTCACACGTAAGCAGACAGTTTTCTTCACCATGTTGAGTCTTGATTATTGTTTATTTCTGAATAATCTATTAGCCTTTAATATAATTTTTACTTTATTGCTTCTTGAGCAGTGAATTGAAACAAATGTATTTTCAGACCAAATATCTGGAAAATCAGTGCCTTCTGATCTCATTAGGGCCTAGGATTGAGTAGTCTTATTCATTAGAAATTGTAACATTTGGTGGCCTGGGACTCAGCGTCATATCTGTCTGTAAAGGCACCTTGCAGACTTAGCATTATACAAGTGATAGGTTATGATAATACTTACGTGAGTGAGGGCTGCACTGAATTATTGGCTAAGTCCTGAATTTAGGGCACTGTATTGTCTTTGCTTTATCATAGCTGATGAAAACACAAACCCTTGTGGTTATAGGGCTGGACTGGAAATCAGGAGATCCAGGTTTAATTCCTGACTCTGCCACAGCCTTCCTGTGGGACCCTGGGCATTTCACTTAATATCACTGTAAATCAGTTTCTCATCTATGAAATGTAGATAATACTTCCTTTCTCCACTGCTTATTGCCTCATCTATTAAGGCTGCAAATTCTTCAGAGTAAGGATGTCTCTTACTTTAGAACTAAGAGGCAACATTGTGCTAGGCACCGTGCATACACACAGTAATACAAATAGTTAACAATAAACTAAAGTGCTAAGGGTCCAATCATGCAGTTCTGAAGTCAATTGCAAAACTCTCACTGACTTTGATTGCAGTAGTAGAAGCTGGCAGTAAAGAAGTATAAAGTTTGCAAAGAAATCTTTCCTCTCTCCTCAACTGTGGCAGAAAAAGCCAAGCACTCTGAACTGAAAGTCTTAGCAGATCAGGAGTTTTCCAGCATACTTTCAAATTCAGATTAAGGGCTTGATCCTGTACTTCTAACTCCTAAATAAGCTATGAGGCTTTGAAGACTCCTTAAACATTTTGCTTTCTTTACCCACTTGTCCCAATGACCGAAGAGCAGAGCTGATCAGAAATTACCACCTGCATAATCCTCTATATTACTAGAACAGATGATCTATAAATCAGGCGTTGCCCTATTATTGTACCTTTTAGGGCCTTTATTAGTAGTATTAAATATTCCTCACAGCTCCAACAAATGCTACTTATGAAAATAGGAATTAATGGTCCATCCATCCCAGTGTCCTGTCTTCTGGCACAGGAAATGAACAGAACTGGGCAATTTTGAGTGATTCATAACTTGTCATATGGTTCACCTGGAGCATAGGGTTGCATCCCTGAGTATCTTGGCTAATAGCCATTGATGGACCTATCCTCCATGAACTTATCTAGTTCTTTATTTTTTTTTTAATCCAATCATACTTTTGGTCTTCATGACATCCCATGGGAACAAGTTCCATAGGTTAACTGTGCGTTGTGTGAAGCAGTACTTCCTTCTGTTTGCCTGATGCGTATTAATTTCATTGGGTAACCCCTAGTTCTTGTGTTATTTACCCTTTCACATAACACTTTCCTATTCACTTTCTCTGTACCATTCCTGATTTTATAGACCTCTATTGTATTCCCCCTTAGTCATCTTTTTTCTAAGCTGAACAGCCCCTGTTTTTTTGAACTTTTCTCATATGGAAGCTGTTCCATCCCCTAATCATTTTTGTTGTCCCTCTGTGTGCCTTTTCCAATTCCAGTATATCTTTTATGAGATGAGACAACCAGAACTGCATGTAGTATTGAAAGGGTGGTATACCTTCTTTTCCTACTTCTAGCAAAGAGCAGGATAATCAGAGACTTGAAAAGACTAACCTGAAAATTATCTAAAACAATAAGATGATCCACTTTTACAGAATCCTTCACAAAAGGCAGAGGGATGTTTTTAAATCATGCTTTTGATTAATATTATACAGAAAAAATTACATTTTGAGTTAGAAATTGTCATAAACAGATAGTTAAGGGTTAATGTCACTTTTACCTGTAAAGAGTTAACAAGCTCAGTGAACCTGGCTCACATCTGACCAAAGGACGAATGGGGGACAAGATACTTTCAAATCTTGGTGGCAGGAAGTCTTTGTTTGTGCTGGTTTTTTTTGTTCTTTGTTCTCTCTTGGAGCTAAGAGGGGCCAGATGTGCACCCAGATCAGTCTCCATTCTTTCTAACACAGTCTCTCATGTTCATAATAGTAAGTACTAACTAGTTAAAAGGCGGATTAGTTTTATGTTTGTTTTCTTTGTTTGCAAATGTGTATTTTGCTGGATGGATATTTTACCTCTGTTTGCTGTAACTTGTGTCTTAGGCTAGGGGGGAGAGAGTCCCTCTAGGCTATATAAGCTAAAGACCCTGTAAACATTTTCCATCCTGGGTTTACAGAGATAGTTTTTTACTTTTTCTTTCTTTAATTAAAGGCTTTCTTTTTTAAGAACCTGATTGATTTTTTTCTGGTGTAAGACCCAAGGGGATTGGGTCTGAACTCACCAGGGAGTGGTGGGGGGAAAGAAGTGAGGGGAAAGGTTAATTCCTCTCTCTTTTAAGATTCAAGGAGTTTGGATCACAGTGATCTCTCAGGGAAAGTCTGGGAGGGAGAAAGTCTAGGAGGGGGAATGGTTTATTTCTCTTCGTTTTAAGACCCAAGGGGTTTGGGTCTTGTGTCCCCCAGGGAAGATTTTGGGGATACAGGGAGTGTACCAGACACTGGAATTTCTGTTTGGTGGCAGCACTATCAGATCTAAGCTAGGAATTAAGCTTAGAAGGGTACATGCAGGTCCCCACTTTCTGGACGCTAAAGTTCAAAGTGGGAATAATACCTTTTAATTATTTATAGAAACCTTTTAATTATTTATAGATAGCCATTTACTGACCGATTTTTGATACATCAAAAATCAAAACAACTCTATCCCCCTTCAAAATAAAAACAGAAAAATTATGATAATGCAATGACAAAGGCCAACACATAGTGTTGGGTCCCTGTGCAAGACCATGGCTTTAATGGAAATTCACCCACTTACACTAGGTCATCCACCATTATGGCTCTAGGTTTTTTCCCCCCATTCTAGCAAGCTTGTATCGGAAAAGACACATTTTGACCTGATCTCATTAGGAGCCCTCACTCACTTACTCTCACACACACACCTGGGGACATTCTCTGGTCCCAGTAGTGAGTGAGAATACTCAGAAAAGGTTCAGGAACCCAACCTTGTGACCATTCCATTCCATTGCAAAACTCCAAATCATTTCACTGACAGCAAAAAGAAACCACAGATCCATCCTTCCAGGACCTAGATCTTAGGCTCAGTCCTGGAGAAATCAAAACGTTGGCAAACATAGCATATTTATCAATTTCTTTTTCTGTTTATAATGAGAAACAGCATCTCTTTCCTGCTGATTCCTCACCCCCACTCTTTCAGCTAGGTCATTTCTAACTTCAGTCCAGTTCTCTCCTCTTCACTTCCCATTACTCTCCCTCCTCTCTAACTTTCCCCCAGTCCTTGATATTTTTCCCAACTGAAAAGATCATGGGAACAACGTGTTCTTAACTGAAAACACAAATGCAACCAGTTTTATTTTGCAAGGTTGTGCTTTTTAGTTCGGTCTTGGTTTTTTGTACATAGACACCAAACATAAAACTCTGATGTTTTAGTCACTGAACAGTGAATAAGAAGATTCTGAATGCATTTGTAACATCTGTTGGCATGTGGGCTCAAGCCTGAGCCTCTATTGCATGAGCTAAAAACCAACTGCCTCTTCGCTAAGGCTGTAGAGCAGACTCATTTAAAAAACACACATTCTCCCTCTCTCTCTCCCCTCCTCCTCACCCAGAAAGTGTGTGGGTTACGCATTCATGACCTGTCAACTACAAAATGGCTCCAAATTCTTCGTCTTGTTCTTTCTGCAGCACAGAAACTATATAAATACACCAAAACATGTAAGAATTCAGAGGATATTACTTACCTTAGAAGTTAACAGCAGATACTCAGAGATGGGAATTTCATACTGTTCAGGGAGTCCTTCACCACATCTTTGTCAACTGGTAATAAGAAACCAGCAAAAATCAGATGACTGAATATTCAAAATACCCAAACCAGTTGGGATCAAAAGAAAAGAATCAACAAGGCTTTTTGTCTGCATAAAGAACATTTGAAATTTCCTTTTTATGACACATTACTACACAAAATGTTGCAAAATGTAGGCCTCATATACATTGGAAATTTCTCCCTATACCAACAATTAGCAGCCAGTTACTGACATAACTGCATAACAGCAAATCCTATGTAAGGATAAAGAAAGCAGCAGTTTGTAGGAGTGAGGCTCACTCAATTCCTGCTTGAAATCACATTAAGCTCTATCAGTGCAAGTTGCTGCTTTCCTTATCTAGATTGAGTTGGCAATGATTCTGTTACATCAGAGGCTGGGGTACAACCTAGACAAGACCACAGAGACAGATTCAGATCTCAGTCAGAAGTAAATCCCGAGATGTTTGATGATGGAAAACAGGTGTAAATGAAAGGAAAAAAAAAAATCAAGCCCCTCTATTCAGCAGGACACATATGAAATTGTACTTCTTTTACAATTATCAGCACTTAAATATGATGCACTTTTCCATTTAGACACTAATTTTATATGTACAATCTAAGGTTGTTTATTGATTTTAACGAAGTCTTGTACAAAATATACTGTGTAAGAGTAAAAATATTTTGCATACCTATACTTTGGAACCAGTCTCATCAGTACAGCGTAAGGTAAAACAGAGGAAGCCACTTTCAATAAGCCTCCACCTATAGCAAAGTTCCCAATTGCTTCAATGCATTTTAATTCTTCTTGCAGCAAAGCTTGGCTACACTATTGTATGTAGGTTTCACTGTGCTAGTCCACTTAGAATGTAGGATTTATCACCTTCGCCACAGCGTTAAAAGCTGCATTACAAGGTAATAATCACTTCCGCTTCCTCCCCTGCTCAGGACAGAAGAGGAAGGGGGAGCAGTACTAAGGAGAAAGCCTTGTTTCTTACTTTTACTCCAGCTACTCCTAGCAAAAACTGGAGACCAAAGCCTCCAGTTGCAGGGGACCTCTCAGGGATGTGAAGAAATGCTTTGTCACCACTTCCAGGATGAAAAGGAGAGACAGAACCTTTTACCAGAAAGCCCCTCTCCAGTTATAGTGGGACTCTGTACACAGTGCCCATCCTGAAGTCTCTATTTCAAACGAGTTTGACTGGAATAAAGACTTTAGGAGCAGTATCTGTGAAGACAGGAGTCTGATATGGAAGAACAATCAATCAACTGGGTGGGGAAGAAGACAAGTAAATACTCCTTTCTGGAAACACCCACACTAATCTTGTGAGAGGAGCCCAGACTTTTCTATCCCCTGATTAGGGTAATGAGTTCCACCTGCTCCAAATGGCTTCAGAAGCACAGCTGACGTCCTCATCCCAATAAAGCTAGCACAGGAGGAAAGCAGTTGTGCCTCTGACTATTGCTGGTGATTTAGAGCCAGATCCACAAGGCACCACTGTGATCCACAAAACCCCTGCTCAGCTGCTCCTAACCCTGTAGGTGCCTAAACTCACTGGATGCCTGTATTTCTCTGTAAAATTTCCCTGTGCACCTACATTCCTGCCCTGAAGAGCATTGTTGCATCTGAAGAAGTGGGTTTTTTCACCCACAAAAGCTTATGCCCAAATCAATCTGATAGGGCTTGGCTACACTGGAGAGTTGCAGCGCTGCAACTTACTCACCATCCACACTTGCAAGGCACATACAGTGCTGCATCTCCCTGGCTGCAGCACTGGCTATACTCCTGCTCTGCCTGGGGTATAACAATTGCAGTGCTGGTGATGCAGCGGTGCTCTGCCAGTGTGGCCACGAAAAGCGCTGTAATTGGCCTCCAGAGGTATTCGGAGGTATCCCAGAATGCCTGTTCAACCACTCTGCTCATCAGTTCGCACTCTACTGCCCTGGCCTCAGGTGACTCGCCCTTTAAATGCCCCGGGAATTTTAAAAATCCCCTTCCTGTTTGCTCAGCCAGGTGTTGGAGTTGCAATCAGTGAATCTTCCCAGGTGACCATGCCTCACGCGCAAATGAGCCCCAGCATGGAGCAATGGTGAGTTGCTGGACCTCATCAGTGCTTGGGGTGAGGAAGCTGTGCAGTCAGAGCTGCGCTCCAGCCGTTAGGAATTACGATCCTATGGGGCAGATATCAAGGGCCATGCTGGAAAGGGGCCAGACCAGGACGTGGTGCAGTGCAGGGTTAAATGAAGGAGCTGTGGAGTGCCTATTTCAAAGCCCGCAAGGGAACCGCCGCTCTGGTGCTGCCCCCACAACCTGCCATTTTTACAAGGAGTCTGGACGTGATACTTGGGGGTACCCCCCACTGCCAATCCAACGCACGATGGACACTTAGAGCAAGAGGGGGAGGGGGAGGGGGAAGAACCGGACTGCGGGTACTGGGGTGGGGGGAGACACCCCGGATCCCAGGAGGATGCAGCCAGGAGCTCTTCTCAAGCCAAGAGGAAGGTAGCCAGTCGCAGCAGCGGTACTTGGATGAAGACAAGCAGAAGGAGCGGGTCCCGGTAAGTGGCTTTTTATTTTCAGGATGGAAATGTTTTGGGAGAGGAGGGAGGGTAGGGCTGGCATGCATCATGCCTAGATGTGGAATAGCCCTTGATGTGGGTCTTCACGTCTCGGTAATTGGCCTCTGTTAATCTCTTCAAAGTATTCGCCAGAGCGTGGGCATGCGCTTGCGCAAGTTTATAGGAGAGCCACGTGTCCTTTGTCCCGTCAGGCTAACGTGTCTGCGCCACTGTGCCACGAGAGGTGGGGGACCATTGCTGCACACAGGCAAGCTGCCATAGGGCCAGGGCGGAATCCGCATTGCTGTAGAAGACCCTCCGCTTTCCCAGGTGACTGCAGCAGCGAGATATCTTCCAGGATTTAAACTCCTGTGAAATGTTGGAAGACTGTTCAGTGTAGATGCCCCCTGCACCAGTTTTGCTTTCCCCGATGCCAAGAACCTCTGCAAATCCCTGAAGCAATCAGTCCCCCTTATTCACCATTTCATGGCTCCTGTGGGTTATGTGAGCTCTGTTTGATATGGGAAAAGTATGCTAAAGTGAAGACTTGTACTCCTTCACTTATGGCGGTACTGTCTGGGTGAGATTATGAAACAATGCTGCCTCTGTTAACTGTTCCCATTTTGCCTTTCGAAAAGTGTCCTGACTACTTGACTGCCCATATCATCGGAATGCTCAGAGGCTACAAAACCTCAGGAAAACGTGTGAAAAGCAAGAAGACATGCTGAAGGCAGTTACGGATCACTCTGCCAGAGGCAGTAAAAAACTGCCGGACTGGAGACAAAGGGAAAGCAGGATTGGCAGAGAAACGCAGCAGCTAAGAAGAAAAGCACAAAGCAGCTGATAAGCCACCCTGGCGCGCCAGCGGACTCTATCCGTCACTCGTAGCCATGCAGGCAGAGCACTACGTGCCGGCAGCCCCCCCGTCCCCCAAAGCTCTTTCCCTGTGCCCCAATGTCAGCTCCAACCCCTTCCCCGCACTCACAGGTTTACCACACCAACTGCCCCCTACCACCTGTCATGTTTGCACCCAACAGCCCTGGGAACTACGACCCTTACCCTTCTGCACTCAACCCCCATCACCATGCAGTATTTTGCATCCTGAAGTGCGCAGTCATTGTACAACACTCCAGAAGCAGACATTTCAAACTTGTGACTGTACCAGTTCACCCCACCCCCCTGACCTTTCAGGTAGTCCCAAGACCTGTTGCAGTCTGTCTGTCAAGAAAGTTATTTTCTTTTCAATAAATGGAATTCTTGGCTTTGAAAACAGTCTTTATTATTGCCAGAAAGTGAAGATTTACCGATAGCCCAGGAAAGAAACAGGCACTGCACATCATTATTAGGAAAAACAGTTCCTACTACCATGTAACCACTGCACTTCACTCCCGTGGCAAGGCACTCAACCATTCGTTGTTTCAGCTCAAATTCCTCCCTCAAGCTCCCGTAATCCTTGTTAGCCTGTTGCTGGGCACTCTCTAGTAGCCTGCTCTCTGGCTGTGCAAATTCAGCCTCCAGGCGTTAACCTCAGAGGTCCATTCTTGACTGAATGTTTCACCCCTTCCCTTCACAAATATTATGCGTGGGTACAGCGCGGATTTATAACTGCAGGGATTGGTGTTGCTTTCCCCCAAGTCAGCTTCCATTCAGAGATCGCCCGCGCCCTTTTAAATGCCAAAAGGAACACTCCACAGTCATTCGGCACGGCTCAAGCCTGCTAGTTTGACCGTTCTTGTCCCTGGTCAAGCTTCCCTGTATACGGTTTCATGAGCAGCGCATTAACGGCTGTAAGCGGGGTCTCCAGACTACACATGGGCATTCCAACGTCCAACCTTACTGTGCATATTCCGGTCGGGGGGAAAGTCCTTGGCCTGCATCCTTCTCTGAATGGCCCATGTCTGAAAGATCGTGCATCTGCACCTTTCAGCCAGCTTGTGTTAATGTAATGAAATGCCCACGGTGATCCACAAGCACTGGAGAACATAGAGAAATTACCCTTCGATTATGTACTCGGATTGGTAGGTGGAGGTGGTCTAGTTAGGATATGCGTCCCATCTGTCACCCCTTCCCAGTTAGGGACAACCCATTTGTGCAAAACCTCAGCTCTCTGCGACGCTCCCCAGAGTCACTGTCTTCTGCCAGGATGCTAATCGGCCCTGCAAACTTGATCAACACCGATTCCAACGGTCGACTTTCCCACTTCCAAACTGGTTCGCGACCGAATCGGTAGTCATGTCTGGGAGTTGCCAGTTCAGCCGCAATAGCCACGCTTCTCCCACTGCAGGGCAGTCTTCAATCTCGATGTTCCTTGCGCGTGGGATTTGTGGGCGAGTCAGCACACAGTTGCCCACTGAAAGTGGCTTTTTCTCATCCGAAAGTTCTGCAGCCACTGCTCGTCATCCCAGACTTCCATGACGATGTGATCCCACCACTCGGTGCTTGTTTCCCGAGCCCAAAAGCAGCGTTCCATGGTGCTGAGCATTTCCGTGAATGCCACAAGCAATTTAGTGTCATACGTGTCAGGCGACTCGATATCATCGTTGGACTCCTCACTGTCACTTTGGAGCTGAAGGAATAGCTCAACTGCCAAACGTGATGTGCTGGCGAGACTCATCAGCATACTTCTCAGCAGCCTGGGCTCCATTTCCCACAGAAATCGCACTGCACAGAAACCCTTGGGAGAGTCACAATGGTGCCAAACGTGGACGGAAAAACAGTGACTGCTGGGATGTGAAGCGATGCATCACGGGCGTGGGACAGGAAGCGGAATGACCCACCCCATCCACCCCCTTCCCACAACCCATGGCACCAAAATGGGATGAAGTGCTCTGTGGGATAGCTGCCCATAATGCACCACTCCCAACAGCGCTGCAAATGCTGCAAATGTGGCCACACTGCAACGCTGGTAGCTGTCAGTGTGGCCACACTGCAACGCTTTCCCTACACAGCTGTATGAAGACAGCTGTAACTCCCAGCGCTGTACAGCTGCAAGTGTAGCCATGCCCTTAGTCTTCAAGGTGCTACTGGACTCCTTGTTATTTCTGCTCTGACACTGTTGCCTCAGGCAAGCCTCCAGGTGCCTATTTCCTGTCTAAGTCCCAGAGCAATCCTCAAGCCAGAAAGCAGAAGATAGGCAAGACAGGCAGAGGAATGCCCCTGGGGCCTAATGCTATAGCCTGACTAACTCCACATAAACTTTTGCCCAGCAGTGAGGTTACTCATCTGGGATGTGAGAGATACCAGTTCAGTCAGCTCCCCAGCTCCCAGAGGAGAAGGTATGGGAATAGGGGTTCCCCACTCCTCATGTGAGTGCCCTAACTACCAGTCTAGTCTGATGTGGCTTCCTCGAGCTCCTTTGTTAAAGCTGTTCCACATTCCATATTAACAGAGACAGAGAATTAGTTTAGTGGTTAGGGAGCTCACCTCAGAGCTGGGAGAGCCCAGTTCAAATTCCTTCTCATCCAACTTGGTCCTGTATGGCCAGCTTCAGGTTTTCTGCTGCCCTAAGCGGCAAAAAAAAAAAAAAAGGCGATTGGCGGCACTTCAGCGGGAGCTCAGTCACACTGCTCCATTCTTCGGCAGCAGTTCAGCAGTGGGTCCTTCTCTTCCTCTTTGAGAGGAAGAGAGGGACTAAGGGACCCGCCACCAAAGACCCCGACAAGCTGCCCCAATAGCGGATGGAGTGCTGCTCCTCTGTATTGTCTGCCCCAAGCACCTGCTTCCTACGCTGGTGCCTGGAGCCGGCCCTGGCTGAACGCCTTGCTCCTAAAAGGGGCTAAGTGTCTTCAGATCCCAGTGAAGACAGATGCTCAATGCCTCACAGAATAGGGTTCCTTGGTTGGAAACTTCATGTTTTCTTGAAATATTTTAGCATTCCCACTCCTGGCTACAACCAGGAAGTACAGAGGCTCATGAATACTGAGCTTCTTAAAGACATCAACTAAACTATTTGAAGTCTCAACAGAAAAAAAAATTGTTTGGCTTGTGCTGGGTGAAAACTGGAAGTGTGGGGATGGAGGAGAGCTCTGAACTTATTTGCCTTATTACTAATCCACCCAGCAGGGGCAGAGGGATCAAATACAGAACACCTGGCATTTTAACAACTTGATATAAACACATTCTTCTGGCCTGAGTTTGGTGAAGCCTGAGTAGAAGTACCCATGCTGACTCTTAGTACTGAAAATGGGGCTTTTTGGCTTATGTATACAGGAAAAAACTATATTCGAGTAGAAGGGTTAGGTGTAACAGCTGCTGTCTTTTAGGGAAACTGTGTTTTAATCTCACTCTGCTAACAACTGTTTTATTTAAAAAAAGAGAGAGTATGAGAGAGAAACCCACTGGTCCAGACTATTATGCTGTCAGTCATAACTACCATTTTAGCCATTTATTTCCTGCAAAAGCCCAACTTGTTTTCTGCTTTTCTTTAGTTAACAGAGGGAGGAGTTTGCTTGTCTTGGAAATCAGTATTGCAAATAATCCAACCCTGGGGTTAGTGGGATCTACCATTTTTAATCTCCTCAAATTTCAGAGTATTCTTGGGCCTCCCAGTTCCTCCCCTTCCATCTGGACTCTCAATAACTGTTCCAGTGGCTGCTGTCCTGTTGCTGAGCCACTACAGACCAGCAGTTCTCAAACTGTGCCTTGAAGAAAGCCACAGCCAGGAGCCCCAACGGGGCTGAAACCCAGAGCCTCATGCTCAGAGGGGCTGAAGCTCCCTGCCCTGGGTGGGGTTGAAGCCCTGACCTCTGAGGCCCTGAAGGTAGGGGGTTGCCATTTTCTTTAGTGGGGGATCATGATTTTTTTAAGTCTAAATGGGGTTACCAGCACAGAAAGTGTGAGAAACATTGCTAGAGTGTAGCATGAAGGGCAATTGGATGCTTTTGTCTTTCATAATATTGTCCTGAGACCATAATTAGAACAGAACATCCTTAATGGTTGTATCTGCGGCGCTTGCACCAAGGGAATTCTCCACAGCTCATTCTGGGGCTTTTAGAGCCCCATTACACGGTGCCGGCCCCTTTAGCCAGGGTGAAGGGACCATGGTAGAGGTGAGAATTTCACCCCAGGGGTTCTGAATAAAATGAGTATGTACTCTCTCTCATTAGAAGGCTTTTAACTGCCTCCTTTTTAAAAAAGTGTTCCTATAGCTAACCAGAAAAACCTCATTACAGAGCATATTTGAAACTAGATTTTTATATTTGGTAGTGCAACTTTCACTTTTTGGTCCAGGAATAATAAAATAATATTTAAATTGCCATTATTTGAAAACTATACACTGATCTCCATCCATTAAGTTGACAGAGAAGAGAAAAAAAGCTGACGTATTCTGAGAGGTCCCTGTCACTTAGAAATATTTTCAGTGACCAAGGCAAAGGATGTTTCTTGCACACAGTATAACAGTATCCATTAAAATAAAATATTTAGAATAAGAAACCCCCCCCATCCCTGTTAACATTGTTGTGTTGTGATGAGATATGCATTTATTTGTACTTGGTAAGAACTGAGTGTGTGTTTGTTATGAGGGTAAGAATTATTATATCTTTAACTACTCATATGCTTGGTTTTAAGTATTGTACAAGAGGAGATAGCTAAGTAGCTGTTGTCACTTGGCCACCACATGTGCTTTTTAGAGCAAAGCAATAGGTACTTCCAGCTGATGAAGTTTACAGTCTAGTAAGTCATAAGGGGAAATGTATAGATCAGCTTTATTCAATGTAGTTCTTTGCAGATCTCGGGGAAATTGAGTCTAAATGAAATTGTCCTGGTAGCAGAGCACATCTTTTGGGGCCACCTTTGGGATCAGACATGGCACTGCAAATCTTCAGCCTGACTGTGTGTAATAATGAATTCAAGAGCTGAGACTATGTCTCTGTGAATTTTGCTGTTCTCAAAGCTTAATACGGGTATGTTGCAAAAAGCATCATCAGATTGCAATTGTGATGTTGTTACTGTCAGAAACAATTTGTTTACTTTGCATATTTCCACATTTTTGCGAGCTGCCTGGATTCTATCTTCTGCAATTGGAATGGAGATTTACTAATTTATTTTATTTTGCAAGATGAAAGGCCTTGCAAAGGGTGTGAAAAGGTCCCTCCATTCAGAATCTGGCAAAATTCAGATCTGGGGCATAATCATTTTAATGAGGAGTCAGATTCAGCAGTTCCTTCCTGCCGAATCTGGGTCCCAAGGGTAAGATAACCCAATATCCTTAGAATCCAGGCGCCATAGGGCACAAGAACCTCAGAAATAGTTGCATCAGAGCAGGAGTGAAATGTGCTTCCTTCACACTATCTGCTATAGGCAAATAATGCAGAGCAAGGACCAGTCAGTACATCTGGGATTGAATGGATGAGACATTACTACAAAGTACCCAATATATGAATTCATTAGAAGGGATAACTGATGTAATAAACTGGCATTTGGGGACTTTTGAAGGGCTCTGAGCACAGTCTGAGGCAAGAACTGATACAGGTTACAGCTTGACCCCTTCACTGCTGACATCTGTGCAGTGGAGATGCAGATTTTACATTCATCTTTGTTTGCCAAGGATGAAACTCAGTGCAATGGCTGCACTGTTGCTCAGTGCAGGCAGGAACCATTTGCTTAGAATACAGAAGTCATAGTAGGATCCAGGAAAACCTAGACACAATTGTAAACAGCAACTTAGCCCTGGTCTACACTATGAGTTTAGGTCAAATTTAGCAGCGTTCGATCGATTTAACCCTGCACCCGTCCACACGACGAAAACAATTTTTGTTGACTTAAAAGGCTCTTAAAATTGATTTCTGTACTCCTCCTCGATGAGGTGATTAGCGCTGAAATCAACATCGCCGGGTCGGATTTGGGGTAGTCTGGACGCAATTCGATGATATTGGCCTCCAGGAGCTATCCCAGAGTGCTCCGTTATGACTGTTTTGGACAGCACTCTCAACTCAGATGCACTGGTGATGTAGACAGGAAAAGCCCTGCGAACTTTTGACTTTCATTTCCTGTTCGGCCAGCTTAGTGAGCTCATCAGCATAGATGATCATGCAGAGCTCATCAGCACAGGTGACCATGCAGTGCCAGAATCTTAAAAGAGCTTCAGCATGAACCGAACGGGAGGTACTGGATCTGATTTTCTATGCTATCAGAACTCCGTTCCAAAAGACAAAATATTTGCCAAAATCTCCAAGGGCATGATGGACAGAGGCTACAACAGGGACCCGCAGCAGTGCCGCATGAAAATTAAGGAGCTCAGACAAGCCTATCAAATTGGCAAATGGTCACTCCAGGTCAGAGCCCCAGACATGCCGCTTCTACGATGAGCTGCATGCAATTCTAGGTGGGCCCCTCCCACTACCCCACCTCTGTCCGTGCACATCTGCAAGGGGGGAGTGTCATGCAACAGGGATGAGGAAGATGAAGACATGTAGGAGGATCAGGATAGCACACAGCACGCAAGTGGAGAAACCATTCTCCATGACAGCCAGGGACTGTTTATTACCCTAGAGCCAATACCTTCCCAACCATCCCAAGGTGGGCTCACGGACCATGAAGCTGGAGAAGGGACCTCTGGTGAGTGTACCTTTGCAAATATAATGCATGGTTTAAAAGCAAGTGTGTTTAATGATTAATTTGCCCTGAAGTCTTGGGATGCATTCGCAGCCAGTACAGCCTCTCCTTTTAAATGGCCAACCCAAAAGGTGCTTGGTATGGGAAAGGAGGACGCTGCTCTTTGAAACCATTCCCACATGTTATGAAGATTGAATAAGCTGAAAGTCTGAAAGCTGAATTCTGTTGCCCGGCCCTGCGTGTGTGATCTCTCACACCAAACCAGCAGGCCCTCAATATGAGCAGCAAAATGTGACCTTGTACCGAAAGCACATGAGCTATGTAATGTTAACAGCTTGATTCACCATGAAAGAGTCTACCCATTGTTCTCTAAAATGTGTCTTTTTAAATACTACTCTCCCTTTTTTTTCCTCCCGCAATTGCAAATGTTTCAACACTACCCCTATCATCTCTGTCCCAGAGGCTAGCACAGATAAGAGGGCAGAAAAAAACCCACTCGCGATGAAATGTTCTTTGAGCTCATGCAGTCCTTCTGCACTGAAAGAGCTCAGCAGAATGCATGGAGGCAAACAATGTCAGAGTCCAGGAAAGCAGAAAATGAACACCAGGACAGGAGGGACGAACAAGATGAGAGGTGGCGGGAACAAGAAGAGAGATTGTGGCAGCGCAATGAGTGGAGGCAGGATGCAATGCTGAGGCTACTGGAGGATCAAACTGATATGCACTGGCATCTGATGGAGCTGCAGGAAAGGCAGCAGGAGCACAGACCTCCGCTGCTGCCCCTATGTAACCACCCACCCTCTTTCCCAAGTTCCATAGCCTTTTCACCCAGACTCCCAAGAACGCAGGGGGAGGGGAGCATGGCTCCAGGCACCCAACCACTCCACCCCAGAGGACTACCTGAGCAACAGAAGGCTGGCATTCAATATGTTTTAAAGTGCAGTGTGGCTTTGTCCTTCTCTCCTCCCCTCATCCACCACCCTGCCCAGTGATTCCCTCTTCCCCCACCCCTCCCGGGCTACCTTGGCAGTTATACCCCTATCCTGTGTGATGAATTAATAAAGAATGCATGATTTTGAAACAATAATGAATTTATTGCCTCTGCAAGCAGTGATTGAAGGCAGGAGGGTGGTTAGCTTACAGGGAAGTAGAGTGAAACAAGGGGGTGGGTTTTCATCAAGGGGAAACAAACAGAACTGTCACACCGTAGTCTGGCCAGTCATGAAACTGGTTTTCAAAGCTTCTCTGATGCGCAGTGTTCTCTGCTGTGCTCTTCTAATCGCCCTGGTGTCTGGCTGCGCGTAATCAGTGGCCAGGCAATTTGTCTCAACCTCCCACCCCACCATAAAACATCTCCCCCTTACTCTCACAGATATTGTGGAACACACAGCAAGCAGCAATAACAATTGGAATATTGGTTTCGCTGAGGTCTAACTGAGTCAGTAAACTGCGCCAGCACACTTTTAAACATCCAAATGCACATTCTACCACTATTCTGCACTTGCTTAGCCTATAGTTGAACAGCTCCTTACCACTGTCCAAGGTGCCTGTGTATGGCTTCCTGAGCCATGGCATTAAAAGGTAGGCTGGATCCCCAAGGATAACTATAGGCATTTCAACATCCCCAACAGTTATTTTCTGGTCTGGGAAGTAAGTCCCTTCCTGCAGCTTTTGAAACAGACCAGAGTTCCTGAAGATGCAAGCATCATGTATCTTTCCCAGCCATCCCACGTTGATGTCAGTGAAACATCCCTTGTGATCCACCAGTGCTTGGAGCACCATTGAAAAGTACCATTGCAGTTTACGTACTGGCTGCCAAGGTGGTCCAGTCCCAAGATTGGTGGGGTTATAGACAGAACACATATCCCTTAGTTAGGGAATCCCATTGCAGCAAAGCCATCTACTATGACCTGCACATTTCCCAGTGTCACTACCCTTGATAGCAGCAACTCAGGGATTGCATTGGCTACTTGGATCACAGCAGTCCCCACAGTAAATTTACCCACTCCAAATTGATTCCTGACTGACCAGTAGCTGTCTGGTGTTGCAAGCTTCCAGAGGGCTATCGCCACTCACTTCTTAACTGTGAGGGCTGCTCTTGTCTTGGTATTCTTGCATTTCAGGGCAGGGGAGAGCAAGTCACAATGTTCCTTAAAAGTGCCCTTATGCATGCCAAAGTTTCGCAGCCACTGGGAATCATCCCAGACCTGCAACATTATGCGGTTCCATCAGTCTGTGCTTGTTTCCTGGGCCCAGAATCGGTGTTTCATGGCATGAACCTGCCCATTACCACCATGATGTCCATGCTTTGAGAGAAGTCTGTGTCCACGTCCTCATCACTATCATGACCGCACTGTCGTCGCCTCCTCGCCTGCTTTTGCAGGTTCTGGTTCTGTACAAGGTGTTTACAATGCTCACAACAGCAGCGGTGTGCTGAGCGGGCTCCATGCTTGCCATGGTATTGTGTCTGCAGAAGAGCGGAGTTGCACCGGAAGCAGTAGATGACAGCAGATGCCGAACGATGAGACAACCTGTGAGGTGGATTCATGGCACCAGGAGAGCAGAGTTGCAGCAGAAGCAATGGAGGATGATAGTTAGCACCACGCACATTTCCCGAGGAAGAACACATGTTTCCAGGAGCTCATGACAGACAACATGGAGAAATTTGCTATCGAGACACGAGCAGGAGAGCAGAGTTGCAGCGGAAATGGTGGTTGGATGACAACAGTTAACAGTGGTGTTTGGGGTGCTGGAGGGGCTCAGGGCTCGGGCAGAGGGTCAGGGTGCGGGGGGATGAGGGCTCTGGCTGGGACTGGGGATAAGGCGTTTGGGGTGCTAGAGGGGCTCAGGGCTCAGGCAGAGGGTTGAGGATGTGGGAGGGGGGTGAAAGCTCTGACTGGGGGTGTGGCTCTGGGGTGGGGCAGGGCTGGGGATGAGTTTGAGGTGCAGGTAGGCTGCTCTGGGACAGGGGCCAGAGAGGACGACTTCTCCCAGCTCTTTCCCTGCTGGCAGCAGCAAGCTCTGGGGAGAAGCCCTCCTTCCCTCCCCTCTTCCCCCAGCAGCACACTCACCCCCACCACTGTGCTCCTAGGGCTCCTTTCAGGTCCAGGAATCTCCCTTGCCTCCCCCATGGTGGGTGCTGCGGGGTGCTGCGTGCACCTCCTCCCCTGATGTTTCTGTGATAGCAGCCTTTTTTTTCTCTGCCACTTTCTGCGCCCCTCGGCTTTGTGCACCCGAGGCAAGTGCCTCGCTCACCTCACCTTCATTATGGCACTGTGACAAAGTCATGAAGTACCCAGCTGAGTGTATGGGGCCTCTAAGCACTTTTGAAAATCCCATTTGGACAGCCAGCTCCTTAACAAAGGTCTGAGCCCCACTCTTCTTGGCATTCTCTCTCAGAGAGTTGGAACATGTGCATTTAAGATTTTTGAAAATTTTCTCCTGTCTAAAGCGAAAGGTCAAGCCTAAATAACTCTCCTTTAGTAAACTTGTCCCAGCAAAGAATCTCATTGTGTTGCATAAACAATTTCCGTAAAAAGTTAGATTGGCTCCACAAAGTTGTATGTAGCAAACAGAAATAATTTACCAGTTTGAAACTAATGGGGTACCTTAAAAAAAGAAAAAGTATTTCTGAGTTAGCAGCATGTGAAAAATATTCACTTTTAGAGGGCTCTCCACACCGAGTTCTAATAAATAGATTTTTGTTATAAGGACATGCAAATGAGATGTACTGTTAGAAATAATACTTGGACAAACACTTTATACAGACCCCAACTACCGAAATAATAACTTTTAGCAAAAACACCATTCAAAAAGTTGTTTTTTCCCCCCCAAAATATACATTGTATATCTTATCAACTTTTGAGACATTCAGGCCTGACACTTTTGTCATTTAAACAAATTATATTATTTCATGTCATGGTTTGAGACAGAAACAAGAGCCCTGAGTGAATAACCCTCCTAGGTGTCTCTGTTGCTCTGACGCACTTTTTCAAAGGGCAAGTTCAAAGGTTTTTCAAAGAGCAAGTTCCTTTTAACTGATGCAACACATTGCTAATTAAAGCCTGTTACCGTAGCCAGCATGTATATATACCCTCCTCTTGCAGAGCCTTTGTAAATCTCATTCACATTACTGGGAATTATACAAGTGCATCAAGAGAAGAATAGGCCCCTGGGGACCTTGACTAGAAGTGCCTCAGAATTGGTGCCAATACACAATGCCTGGTTTGATTCTATTAAAAATCATTACACTGTAGCTGTTAGAATATTAATAGTGAGCTTCATGGAATATAATTCTCCCAGGGGAGGTTTGCATTATGTAGCCAATACTGTATATGTGACAAAAATGAATTACAACTTCCATTAAAGAGTGTGGTGAAAGGACTTAATTGTATATATCTGCATTGCAATTTAATATGTACAAGATAAACTCTGCCCCAATATATTGCTTTCTCTAAGTGTGGCCGGCCTGTCCAGAACCTGACATTTATGCAGATCAGTTAGTTTTCAGGTGCTAGGAGTTAGCAGCATTCCAAGGAAAGTGTAATTATATTAATTTGATCCTGTGGGATATGAGTTACACAAAGATATGAAAAGGAGGTTAATGTTAGTGTTTTCCAACCTTAACTACAGCAATTTGCTATCAGCATGACTGCTACAACACAGCATTTTACAAACTATGGGCCAGATGCCAAGCTGGTGTAAATTAATATAGTTCTGTTGAAGTCAATTTATACCAACTGAAGATTTCCCCTATTGTCTGCTCACTTAAAATGTCATACATTTATATTTTCAATACTCCAGGGAGTTAAGTATTTCTTACTGGCATTTTACAGATGGTTAAATGACTTGCTCAAGGTCACATTGGAAGTCCTTGTAAGAGCTTGAATTAGAACTCAGGACTTCCTTCCTTCAGTCATATGCTTGTTCCTCTAGATCAGGGATCTCAAACATGCAGCCCGCATGCAGCCTGCCAGCTTATTTTCTGCGGCTTACTAGCTCCTCGCGGGCCCCCTCCCCTCCCCCCAGGTTTTACCTAGAGCAGCTCCAGCCCAACGCGCACCGGGGGCAGGGCAAGCTCTCTCCCTGTCTGCCTTGCCCCCTCGCCGCTCTGGGAAGCACATAGAACCTGGGGGACGAGATGCACAGGGATGTGTGTTGACATTGCTTCAGGCATCGCACCCAGCAGCTCCCATTGGCTACGGTTCCCTGTTCCCGGCCAATGGGAGATGCTGGGGGTGGTGCCTGAAGCAACAGCAACACACACCCTTGTGCCTCTTCTCCCCCAGGTTCTGTCCGCTTCGTGGAGCTGCACGGGGGCAGGGCGGGCGGGCAGGCAGGTGGGCGGGCAGGGAGCCTGCCCTGTCCCCAGTGCGCGTCGGGCCGCAGCCCGCCCCCCCAAACCCCTCCTGCAGTCCAAACCCCCTGCTACACTCCTCCTGCACCCCAATCCACTGCCCTGAGCCCCCTGCCGCACCCCAACCCCCTGCCATACCCTGTACCTGACCCCCTGCCCTGAGCCCCCTGCTGCACCTTGCACCCCTCCTGCATCCCAACCCCTTCCTGAGCCACCTGCCATACCCTGCCCCCCACCTCTGCCCTGAACCCCTGCTGCACCTCTCCTGCACCCCAACCCACTTGCCATGAGCCCCCTGCCGCACTCCTCCTGCACCCCCTGGGGCAGGGAGGGGTGGAGTTGGGTGGGGATTTTGGGGAAGGGGTTGGCATGGGGGCGAAGGGTGAGAAGAGGCGGGGCAGAGTGGGGCTTCATGGAGTGGGGGGGGCCGAGGGCCAGCGGGGGGAGGGGGGAGGTATCAGTAATGTGACCCTCGGACCAATGTACTAGTCCTCATGTGGTCCTCGTGGTCAAAATTTGAGTTTGATACCCCTGCTCTAGATTACACTGCCTCCCATGAAAGCAGATGTGCTGGATTCATAAACTGAAATCTGAACTCAGTTTCACCCACACATCCTCGAAGAAGCCCGTGGGAGTTAAGGACATGAAGCACTTCACAAAATTGAGTCCTTAATAAGCTAGATTGTCCAAAAAGGGCAAGTAAAACTAGTCAAAAAGTTTTCCAACATAACTGAAATTTGGTTTGAAAACTTCAATTTATGCAGGAAGTGTTTGGGTCCTTGTTGAAACCCCATAAATTCTTTCAACAACCATAAAAATAAAAATCATATTTTGAAAACTGAAAAAAATCAGGTTTTCAGTGTTTGTGAAAAATTAGGCAAAAAAACTAGGTGAATATAAACTGTTTTTGTCTCCATTTGTCATGGAAAATAAAGTACACTTCCCGACCAGCAGTAGTGATGAGTAAGTCAGCTTGGTTGCCTGGTTTGCATTTCAGAAGTGAAATAAAGGAACAAGGGCTGTGTTTGAAAAGTAGAAAGGGAGGGCTATAGATTTTTGCTGGTCAAATAGACAAGGCATAACCTATGTGATAGTATTTTTGGATAAATCTAAGGATTTGTAGCGGCAAGTTTTAATCACGTATTCTCTAATCCATTAATCATGTGCTCCTGATAAGGAAGTCACTAGCATATCTAAAAAATCCTTGACTTTAGGAACAGTTTAAGAGCACTCACCACTTTGCTGGATGTACTTCACTGTTTGCAGGATGGGACCCACATGTCTTGACCTGCCTGAAAGAATTATGAAAGTAAAGCAATCCCAGAGAGCTGGATTCTGTTTTCACATTTTTTCCACAGCTTTCAGAGTTTCTGATCTAAGACTCTTAAACATATGTGATATAGTTTGCTTTATTTACTTCCAAGCTGATATGTTAGATTTTTGGGAGCAGTATTAAAGCGTTCCATAAGTTCCAAGCGAGTATTTCCTATTTTTAGATGTCAATAATAATAAACTAAGTATATGCAGCTTTTCAAAATATAATCTAATGAAAGTAAAATTACCCAACAGAGTCAATTTGGGACTTATTTTCATATATTTTGGACTTAAAATACATCTAAAATCAAGCTAACAAATAGCTTGGTCCCTAGAAAGCGCACGTATTCACAAATGTTTGCTTAATTTAAGCTTTTTATATGTTTTGCATCTAAATAAGCCTTATCAAACATTTCTTGCTCCACTGGCAATTTTCTGACCTCCTAGTTGAAGATCTGAGCCCCTAACTTTGGTTCATGGATGAGTAATCACAGCAGGTCCACAACACAACTCATCCTAGAACTACAAATATATCATCTGCAGCATTGTAAATCAAAGCCTCAAAGAGCATCATTTAGCCTGCAGCTAAAATTGCTTGTTTATCAGATGGTGCCTAGTTTAGCATGGAGCAGTTCCTTGTAAATCTCAGGGACCTTTTACAGCATATACTTAAGCAAGCATATTGGCTCCTGGGAGACTTTCTGAGAGCTTTAATGACTGCAGACTGCTAAAAGATCCAGGCCTTGGTTTAGTTAAAGTGGTTACTTGTATAGTTTGGCTCCATTTTGTAAACTCACAAAGATAAGGTGTCTGCTTTATCTAAAGCAAGAACAAGCATTAGTTTCTTAGGAAATCTTTATATCCTAAGTGTTAATGTTCTTGTGGCTTTTGGTATTTTGACCTTTGTCTGTTCACTTTTAATTTACTGTGGGAGCAGAGTCTTCTCCCCCTAAGCCCTTCCTATGTTTTATAGCTACTTTGAAAAGCACAATGAAATACTTTCAGCATAGCTTTTAAAGGCTAAAAGCTATACTATTTTTAATTCATAAATATATGCTATGCAAAATTAGAACTCTCCAATAATAAAGAAGCACAAAGATCACCCATTTTCTTAATCCTGTGAAGGTAAACTGTGACCACAACAGCTGAACAGGACTATTAATAAGCCTCTCTCAATACCCCATTCCTAGTCCCAGCCTCTCTATTCAAGTCAGCACTTTGTTCCTGAGTGACAGAAAAGTTTATGGATTCTGGCCTCACTGCTGTAGTGGCAATGGAAAATTGTTCACTAAATTCCTATTGGTTTAAAAGTGTAAGCACTTCCTAGAGTCATGAACAGTGTACTGACAGAAACTACCACCAAGGATACTGGTGGCTCGTGGCTGCTAACTACTTTCTGATAGATACTCCCAGAAAGAATGTAATTCACTAATTATAGAGCTCATGATCAAAGTCTCTCTTTTTGATATGAGCTAATTACAGTTCACCTCAATATAATAACCTGCTGTATGACAACACCTTTTATCAGCATACAGGGGGACAAAGAGAAGAAAAGTATTTTAATAGGTTTATTAAATCTGCTCTAAATTAAACTGAGGGGACTCTGACAATACTGCTTCCAGTTATACCAGAATGGAAACCTCATTTATTTCAGGAGGGTTGTTGCAATGTGAATGAGAGCAGAATTTGGCCCATTATGTTTATAGGCAGTGGAGGTAACAAATTTCCAAATCTAATCTAAATCTGTCTGTTAGATTTGCATTACTTAATGCTTTAAAGCTTTCCCCACTTTTGCAGATTTAGGGAGAAAGTGCTTTTTTCTATGTTAAGGGTAAAGAGATCTGTCATTTTCTGTGCTGGTTTTACATTTCTTAAATCAAGAATTCTACCTTGTCTATTAAGTACAGCTCCTGCTGGCACCAATCCAATACCTTACACTCAAGCCAAGGACTCCTAAGGATAAGCACACACTGCTTGTCGTGAAGCTAAAAATATGTTCGTTTTTGCATATTTTCCAAACAGAAACAAGTCTCCCTACTACACAGTAAAGAAAAAATTAAATAACTTTTAAGCTTAATGGAAATTGCTATATTTTAAAGCTACTCTTTTCCAGTTAGATTGGGCTAAATACTCTGAGATTCGCCAGCGCATTATGCCTAAAACTAATGATGGCACACTTAATGGGGATGCAGTTGTACTTGTTTGCACTATTACTTTTTTTTAAAAAAAATAATATTGAAAGATCAAATTCTTTCTTCTTAAGCAAAGCCCAAGTCAAGGAGCTGTGTACAGGAGCTGTCTGCTAAGGCTAGGGAAAGAAATCCTTCTTGTCCATCTGTGGAGCACATCTTGAGCTGTTGTTCAGCCACTGCTATTGCCCAGGATCTATAAAAGTCTCTGAGGTTTCTAACCCTGCAAATGCACTGCCCCTTCTCTGGCCCACCTCAAAACTCCACTTTCATACTATCATGGAGCACAACTCAGCACTATTGACTGTCCATTGTGGATCCGAATGTTTTGTTAAAGATGTCCAGGTTGGAACACTGAGCCCTTCAAAAAAAAGCTTTCAAAAGATGCTTTGTACTGTATTTCAGGAGTAGCATGCGTATAGTCAGTTACAGCAGTTGCCATAACTTTTTATTTTTATTGAAAAACAATATAAATATCTAAGTAAAATGTGAATAATTATTATAGGAATTAAATCTACTTCCAAACTGATTTAGCTTTTTTTAATGAACACTTGTATTTTACTTATTAGACCAGTGCCTTTTCTTTTACCAGTACTATCTATAGCAGAGGTGGGCAACCTGCAGCCCATCAGGGTAATCTGACTGTGCGCTGCGAGACATTTTGCTGACTTTGACTGTCCGCAGGCACCACTCCCTGCTGCTCCCAGTGGCTGTGGTTCTCTGTTCCCGGCCAATGAGAGCTGTGGGAAATGGCAGCCAGCAAGTCCCTGCAGCCCCTTTGCCTGCAGGCGCTGCTTCCCACATGCATAATCTGATTGCGGGCAGCAGGTTTCCCACGACTGATCCATAGTTGGGTGCTTAAAGGTAATCTGCCATTTGCATAAAAGGACAAAGGTTGCCATGATAATAGAAGCATGTGTTTTACGAGTACAAACTGCTACTTACACTTGGCATATTATAGCACTGTATATGTTAAAAGCACCATACATATATTAAGTAATCCGGGTAGGGTCAGCATTATCATCTGACAGATGGGGAAAACTGAGACAGAACGGCAAAATGAACTGCCCCAGGTCACGTGGCATATGACTTACAGCGCTGCAGCAGCACAGCTGGGCCCCAATAGCGCTTAGTGAAGATGTACCTACACCAACGGGAGAGCATCTCCCATTGACATAGGTTCTCCACCTCCTCCAGAGGTAGTAGCTATGTCAACGGGAGATTTTCCACACCCGAGTGATGTAGTTGTACTGATACGTTTGTCGTGTAGACCAGGCAGATGTCTACACTGCACACTAAGCCTGGGTCTGTGGGTGTGGACATGGTGTTTCCAAGCCTGTGCTGGAGCTTCCAACTGGATTGTAAACCTGGATTTACAATTCCTGGACCTGGGTCTCACAGCTGTGCTAAAGCATCCATATTGCACTATGCAGACCTTCTAACTTGGGTCTGTGGCTTGAACTGTGTTCACATTGCAAAATGATAGGGCTAGGACTTAAGCCACAGTGAGAGTTGGGCTCTGACCCCCTCTCCTACAGCAGGTCCTGGGTCCAAGGTCCTGAGTGACTGCTGAGCTGAGTCAGACTGATATATGGATGTAGGGAGTTCTTGGATTCAAATCTGGGCTTAATGTGCAGTGTGGACAAATCTACAATGAATTAGTGGCACAGTCAGGATTAAAACTCAGAACTTCCTGTCTTCAAACCTTGTGCTCTTTCAGCGTTACAAACTATTACATATTTTTCTGAGGAAAATGCATGTAAAGTGCCACACCAATAAGGTTTTAGATTAATTTTCATGATTTCACACATACCTTTCAGAAAAACAATGGCAATATATTAAATGGAAATAAAGTACATACAAAGCAAATACTGCAACAACAAAGAAATCACTCTCAGGAGAAGGTGACTAAAAGAAAAAATGTGCAGGGTTAAATTAAATGAAATACATCAACCGTGGAAGGCTATTCTCTTAATACAGCATGGAATAGACCTGTTGGATTGGGTAAGAGGTGGAGAAAGTCAAAGAACTTTGTGTCATGTAGAATACCATAATTTTAGCCAGTCTTGAAAAAAAAGAACTGCAAAAGGAGAACACTCCATTTAATGTAGAACATCTCTAGCTATTGATCCTAATCTACACTGAACTCAAGGGAAAAAATCCATACCAAAAGTATTCTGAGGTTTGAGCCATCTATGCATCCATCCTTCAGCAATCACCTTCTCTATTAAAATCACTCCAAATCTTTCTTCAGTGATGTCCTCATGTTAGGCCATCAGATTTACCAGTGTCTGACCCTACTGTCAAAGGCATTTCCTCTCCATTTAAGCTTCAGTGCTAATGATAAACTCTTTATTAAATGCAACACAAAATATAATACTTTCACAAATCCAGCACCTAAAAGAGGAATTTGTGAGTCAAAGATAGCAGTCAGAAAAAAAGAAATCACAAATAGCCCACAAAAGACAGATCATCACTGCCTATAAACAAAAGCCAGAGGTAAAATTTTGGCCCCATAGAAGTCAAAGTCAAAGAGAGTTTTGCATTAACAGGGCCAGGATTTTATCCAAAGACTCAAAATAATGCCAGCTCACAGCCCCCCAAAATGTATGTGCCAATTTTTTTAAAGAGCTATTGGCTTCTAAATGGGCTAAATTACTACAAATTACAGAGCTATGTTTTGAAATGCGTTAAAATAAAGACTATATATGCAACTATATATCTTTATTGCACCCATTTCTATTAAGAACTAGGCAAAGACTAGAAGCTGGAGCCAGACAAATTCAAATTGGAAACAAGGCACCAATTTTTAATGGTGATGGTGATTAACCACTGGAACAGGAAAGTAGTGGATTCCCCATCTCTTGATGTCTTCAGACCAAGACTCGAGGCATTTCTGGAAGATGTGCTTTAGTAAAACTTAATCATTGGGCTCAGTAGGGGGTAACTGAGTGAAATTCTATGGCCTGTGTTATACAGGCCAATGCTTGGTGATCTAATGGTCCCTTCTGGCCTTAAAAAACAACTATGAATCACAAAGCTCATTGAAACAGAGTGGCTTGCCCTTAAGGGGTGAAGGGCCTATGGCTAGCCAGCCCTGATTAAGAAGGAGGCACATGTGGGCTGGATCAGGTAGTTCCACTATAAGAATGGCATGCCGCTATAATGAAGAGGAAGCTGGAGAGAGAGAGAAGATGCAGTGCAGTGCAGGGGAGTCGTGAGTTAAAAAAAGTGAAAACTGTGTGAAAACACATGCAGTTTTTCTCCTCTTGTGAGAAGTGATGATTCTCTTCTGTCTCATCACAATAAGAAAGCCAGCTCTGAATACTGAGAGACTTGGCCTCAGCATGATTTCTTCAAGGCAGAATACTCTATAGTCTAGGGATCTCTGCAAAGGGCTCTCGGCCTCCATATTCTGACAGCTTCATCCTGGGTCTTGACAGTTCCATTGTCCCTGATGAATATAGCTTGCTTGATGGGATGTGTTTGCAGAGGAAGTCTATGCGATGCCCTGGCCACAATCAGTTTAGTCATGTAGGCTGATGCCAGGGCCTTGAACTGTATCTGGAATCAAATAAGGAGCCTATGAGGTTCATGGGGTGCACTTTAGCAATGTATTCATGCCAGTGTAGCACAGCCAGGCCCCTTCCATCAACCTCAGATAGAGTAAGTCACTATACTTCAACCAGCTGAGAAAGGCCTGCATCATAGTTGCTCTATTGCCCTCTGATAGGAATTGATGCAGCTTCATGGCTAGCCAGAGATGATAAAATCAATTTCTCCTGTTATTGTTCTTTGAGCATCCCTACAGATTCCCATGCTTGAAGTGTCAGTGGTGCAACTCTGACAGTGGAACACTTCACAGCAGTTTTGTTGGAGCAATCTCACATGCCCCCCCGCTGCCCTATAAAAGGGGGTGTGGTGTTTTGGCTGCCTCAGTTCTTTCTGACTATGGTTGCAGACAGACTGGAACCTGTCTGGATCCAGCCTAGATCCACTTCTTCAATCAGCAGTGATATAGCTACTTGTAGTTGTTCTTAGTTAGAAGTTTAGTTCTCTTTCATTCATTCATTCTTTTTATTCAAATTATTTTATTTGTTGAGGCTCCTTTAGCTTCTGCACCCTAGTGCGGTCTGATGGGTCCTATGGTACATCTGGAGGAAGGGCCAGACTTAGGAGAAAATCACAGCCTAGGTGAACTTTTAGCACCCTTTCTTTGAGTCCAGATGCACGGGGGTTGGGCGGATGGGGGGAGGGAAGGCAGCTCCCCATCCAGTGACTGCTCCCACTGTGGCTGGGAAGCAATGGGGAAAGAAACAGAGAGAGGGGTGGTGCAGAGCTTCCTGCAGCCAGGGGAGGTTCCCAGAGGTGGGAACCACCTATTATTAAGGTTGCCTGACAGGTCCCATTATAAGACCACATTTTCAGCTGCTTATAATCTTGACAAACTTTAAATGTTTAGCTGATTTTTTGTGAGAATGAAGCTAACAAAATAATACATTGTGTTGCTCTTGTCAAAAAGTTCTGGAGCCTCCCCCCACCTTTTTTTTTTAATAGCATCCAGTTCATCAGGCTTAGACCCTTACATTAAACAATGAAGAGAAAACACAATATTGAATAGCTTCTCAGTAAGTGGACACTATCCATCCTTTGCACTGACTGGAGTAGAAGTCCCTGTGGAAAAAATAATGTGTGACCATGTAATTAAAAACTGTATCATAATGTAAACACAAAGGTGCCAAATTAAGATTGCACTGGCATAGGCAACCTTAATTCTGCTATGCCCTAACTTTTGAGTGTTTCACTCTTCAATTTATTAATAGTGAGAAAGTGTGTGTCAGTGAGAGAAGATATGGTAGATCTATGTGCGACAAAAATGAGAAGTTTTGAAGAGGAGGACCAGTTGCACATTCCAACTCCCTGGGATCTGAAGAACAGGAATGTCTTTGGAGTGTTTCCTCACCCTTTCCTGCTGGGGTTTGAGAGTGAATCAGTACTTGTGAGAATACTTTTGTAGGGAACATGTTAAATTACATTATTAATTCATACTGGAGTTTGCAGTGCTCTGTGTAGATACTTTAGTTTGCTGTAATACAGTGGTTCTCAAACTTTTGTACTGGTGACCCCTTTCACACAGCAAGCCTCTGAGTGCGACCCTCTCCCCTCATAAATTAAAACACTTTTTAATATATTTAACACCATTATAAATGCTGGAGGCAAAGTGGGCTTTGGAGTGGAGGCTAACAGTTCACGACCCCCATGTAATAACCCCCTGAGGGGTCCCAATTCTCAGTTTGAGAACCGCTGCTGTAATACCATGTTACATAGTGTTGCTTGTCATCAAATAGCTATTCATGTTCCAAGGGAACTAGAGTTTTGATTTATATATACACACACACACTCTTACATATATATACATACACACAAAGAGAAAGATCACAATGTTTTCATTCCGAAAAGTTCTACATAATAGAGAAAATTGGAGGGGAACTCAGATAATCCAGGAGGATTTAAAAATAGTGTCAAATATGCCTATTACTCTTCTTCACTAGAGCCACACAGGCTCTTTGTTTTTGTGGACTTGCCCCATTGGAGCTGGTGTTTCCTTTCTAAATGTCATTTAAGCAGTGACATCCCCAGGCGTCCATCCTGCTTTCATCAATTGACCAATGTGCAGCAGATACTGAAAATACCTGCTGGGCCATTTGTACTATCAACGTTAAAAAAAAACCCACCACAGCCCATCTTACCTTTCTGCTGATTCTCTGCTGTTGCACCTGGTTGCACTATTGGATGCTCAGTGAGACAGACGTCCAAAATCTGAAAATAATGTAGGTTGAAACTCTCCAGCCTGAAGTAGACACCCTTTTGCTTTCCTTACTGGTATGCTTAGTGCACCCCAGACCCCTCTTCCTCCTTAGAAGAAACACTGTGAATATTAGGAGTTTCAATCAATATTATTGCCCCCTCTCTCTGACTCAGTGACTGATTCCTCAGTCTAAGACACAACCAGATTCTTTGTCCTCCTCCATGTCTAGAAATAAATTTAGAGATGCACAGTTATTGGCACAGCCAATGGCTTCACATATAGCACTTGGTAATCATTTACTGTTTGGCTCCTGTTCAACAAGATCTGCTTAGTTTGCCTTGTTGTGGAGGAGGGAGGGGAAGATACAGTTGGCCTTTCTTTCCATACAATAGCACCACTGGTTTTCTCAGAGTGGCAGTGGCACAGACACATTGTTTTTCAGGAGGTATATATTTGATGGATTATACCCAGTGAAACTAGCTAAAGCAGCAGCCACAGCCCCTTTCACGTTGCTGAACATGAACTGATATAGTCAATCTCACTATGTTAGACTACAATTTTGTGGCAGTGCACTAAAGTGACGAACCTTTGCTAAAATGGAGAGAATGCTAACTTGTCAGAGGAAAGGGGTCAAGAAGATTGCATGATTTGGAGAAAAGCCTCCAAGATTTGGGTTGTCCCCTGAGGATACCCAAGTACACAAAAATCAGTCAATCATTCATTTCATTCATGGATGGTATTTATTTTAATGTACCAAACATGCTAGATGTAGACAAATATGGAGACCAGATGCCTGCTTCCTAAAGATCTTATAAATAAAATTGTGCTTCCTACAGCCTTTCAGCAGACAAAAGTGACATGCAGTACTCCCTGGCTTTAAATTCACTAGTCTGACTTGTTTACTGCCCTGTTCCCTAATTTGTGTTTGGTGATGAAGTTCACTATATTCCTTTTAAAAGCAACAGAGAAAATCTTTAACGTCTCTCAGTCAATTTAGTTATATTTGAATGCAGTGAGGTTGCTCTAATTTTGCATAGATTTCTTAAGTCCAGACCTATAAAATACTCTCGTTATGAAACATTTGGGTGATGATCGTTAAAAATATTATTCTCTCGATGTGAAATCCCAGCCCCATTCAAAACATTGGCAGAACTCTCACTGATGTTAGTGGGGTCAGGATTTCAGCCTAGATGAGGGAATAATTAGAATTCCAATACTAGGAATATACTTACAAATTATCCTTCTCCAGCAGGCATCAAGATACCCAGACTTCCCCTGCTCCTCCTGCCATTTACAAATATTTCATTATGTCCAGTAGTTAGGTCAGTGTAAGTTTCCCAGCTTCTCTAAATGTGAAATATAGTGCCACTCCGGGCCCTTTCCTAGATGAGTGTAGCAGGATCCTCTCATGGCCAGGACAGCCTCTGCAGTGCCCTCCTAACAATTCCTCCCCTCTTCAGGACTCTCCATTACACACTCAGCAAACAAACAGCCTCCAGGTCCTTCTGGAGACTCTCTCATTTCCCTAATACAACAAACCAAAACTGACAACAACAACAACAGAAGGGTTACTCTGCTGGTCCACAGCTTACCGCCAGGCCTCCTGCCTCTGGCAGCCTCAGCAACTCTCATGACCTCCCTGACTAGCAGCTTCCTGCTGCTCTCATAGTGGAACAAGCTGTGGCTCTTTCATAATCAGGGCTGGCTAGCCTTAGGCCTTCCAGCCCTTACAAGTAAGCCCTCCTTACACTCCTCCCCTAAATCATCACCCACCCCAGGGCAAGTTCTACCTGAGGAGATACTTCCCACCCACCTACACACAATTTACCAGCGTCACTGGCCATATGAATGCAAGAATGGGGCTTTCAGAAACTCCAGCTCCTTTCCTGTAGGCTTGCCTGATGTTCCTCAACTAACTGTTCCCATGTTCCCTGAGAAGGAGCTTGAGCTATTCACACTTCCCTTGCTTCCTCAAGATTCACCCTTTGGGTGCCCTCAGCCTCCCCATAGGATATTGTCTAGGTCCCAACAGCAACCCCTGGAGCCCAGTTTGGGTTCCACTGTCCCTGGTCTGGCACTTGCTTCCCAGGACTCCTCTCTGTCTGGGACCTAACACTAAAACTTCTACTCTGTGATTTTTGGGGTAAGGGACAATATATCACAAAGGCAGTCTTGCCTGGGTGGTAAGATAGACTGGAGTGCCCAAGAGGACTGTCTGTGACTCCATGTTAAGGCTGTTATAGTGCTAGAATTCACACTTGATGCTTAGTTGGTGAAATCTAAGTATAGAACTCACAACCTGTTTGGGGTTTGTGCCCTGGTTTGTAATAGCCTGTCCTGAACTTGGTACCCAGGCTCATGAACCACCCCAGACAGCTTGACATTGGGATGGAAGGTCATAAGTGGAGTACTTGCTCTTTTGAAGACTGGAACCACAGGGAAGTGGGACAGATCACCCAGGGAAAGAAGATGAGACACTCAAAGTAGAACAACAATATTCAGGTTACTCTCAGTCTGAAAGGACTGGCCACTTACTGCAGATCAATTGCACTCTAGGTCCGACAACAAAGACAACACTTCTAGTGAATCCTATAAATTATCTAAAGATTTATTAACTAAGAAAAAGAAATTAGACTTATTTACAAAGTAAAAGCAGGTAAACATACACACACAAATGAGTTACAGTGTTAGGTTCCAGAAGGTGGTAAAAGCTTCTATAATAAGCAAGCTCCATAAGCCCTTTAGGGCTAACTCAGGCCAAGCATTGGGGATCCCTTGCTTATGCTTATGCTTAGCCATCCCAAAGTCCAAGCAGCACAGAGAACCAGTTCTTTCTTGTCAGGGATTTTTATTCCTTTCCCCCAGAATTCAAGCTGATGGGATGAATCCACCTACACATCTCCTCTTTGTGGGTGTAGGGAGGAGTAATCAACAAAGTCTTTTGTCCTCTGATGTTCCAAAATGGCTCATCTGATTTTAATGGGTCTTCTTGGTGAGCAGGACCTAATATTTTCTGTAAGAAGTCAGCATTTTACATTAATTATTGCTCCTTTCCTCTTTGATGACTTACACAGTTACAGAGGTCTACAGTGCAAACACGCAATATAACCTTATAACACAGAGTACAGAAGATATAACTGAGATTAATACATGCAGCAACTTATAAGCATTTCACAAAGTCTAAATGCTAAACGTGTATAAATCTAATACTTATTTTAACAATACTGCCACAAAGGTGAGCCAGACTGGTTTCCAGATATCCATTTGTCAGTGTCCAGTGAGGCCTAAGGGCCTTGGCATGAGCTGGCACCTGACCTATCAGCATCACATGAGAAACATACCTTGTAGGGGCTCTTCTGCCTCCTCAGAGGGGATAGATTCTTAGAAGATGACCCTAGGCTTCCCATGTGGCTGAAATAATACCCTGCAAAGTCACATTCCATGACAGGTGGTTCATCTGAATGCGTTCTGCTTTCCCACAACAAAAATATACTACTGGGATCTCTCTACCATTCCTTATGGAGTTTTTACCAATTGGTTCAGGACAGTAAAGATGTTGATCATTTTTTTGAGGCCCCATGTCCTGGGCTAGTCTTAACTTCTTCCCTCTGTGGGCTTCTCCTAGTCGGGGTATCCCTGCTACTGGCCTTCCCCCCAAATTGGGTGGTCCTGATCTGGCCCATTGCTCCAACAGCTCAGCTCCCTCTGCTTCCAAGCAGGCCTCTGCCTTCCCCAGCCAAAAACACTAACTGGGTTTGAGCTCCCACAGGCAGGACTTACAAGAATTGTTCTAGAACTATGAAGTCCATGACTTTCCCCAGAGACTTCATCTCTGGACTCAGACCCTGTTCAGCCAGATTCCACAACCTCCGGGCTGCTACATGGGATCATGCACCCTGTGGAAATGGCTCGATGCAGAATTTATGCTGGCATGCTTCTGGCATCAGTCCTAATCTGTCTGAAATGGCTGCTTTCAATTTGGGGTATGACTCAGTTTGCCTGCGAGTCACTCAAAGCTCCATAAGCAGCTTGAGCCTCGCCAGTGAAAAGTGGCACCGCTCTGGTTGCCCAAGTGGAGTCTTCCTGGCCCACAGCATGGGAGACCTGCTCAAAGATGCAGAGAAAGGCATTAATGTCATCCTCAGGGCCCCCATTTTGCCCAGGCCAGGCCAGGCCTACCCTGTATTAGTCCTCTAAAAGTCTCTAGTTACTGCAGAAACTGCTTCTTTTGTTGGCATTGAGACCCCTGCCATTGCTGCTGGCTGGCATACTGTATCTTTCTGCTACTTCTGTTGCCTTTGCAAAAGTTATAGCAATAGGGCCTGACTCGATGGTTGCAGTTCTGAGAGTAAGTGGACAATATCCTCTATCCCTCTTGCAATGGTATCCTGTCAGTTTCCACTTCCCTCCTTGATGGAATGAAGTCATGAAATTCATATAGTAGGGTCAGCTGCCTCTTCTGCACCCCCGTGTGCCTCTATGGTTCCTTGCTAACAATTTCTCCCCCCCTCAGAACTCTCCCATTACATTAACACCAAACAGTCTCATAGGCCCTTCTGTCCAGTCGTCAGTCTCCAGGTCCTTCTGGCCAGGCTTTTATTCCTTTTTCATTTTCCTAATACAGCAAATCAAAATTGAAAACAACAAGACAACAGTTACTTTGCTGGTCTTGAGTTCTGTCCTCAGAGGTATCTCTTGGGCCACGTCTAGACTACGCGCCATATCAGCGCGTTAAAATCGATCCCTGAGCGCGCTTATATCGATTCTGGAACTCCACCAACCCCAACGGAGTTCCGGAATCGACATGGCGAGCCACGGACATCGATCCCGCGCGGTGAGGACGGGTGAGTAAATCGATTTTAGATATTCGACTTCAGCTACGTTATTCACGTAGCTGAAATTGCGTATCTAAAATCGATTTTACCCCGTAGTGTAGACCAGCCCTTGCACAGCTTAGTACCAGGCCTCTTGCCTCTGGCCATCCCAGCAAGTGGGGAAACGACTGTCAAGTAGTTTCTCCTTTGAAGTTTCATTCTGGAGTTTTTTTAAATGCCCTTTATTTCCTATGTTAGTGTCTAGATCACATGGTGATTTGGGCCTTGTAATTTACTAGTCATAAGAAAAAATGGCAAATGTCCTATCCCTTTATCATGATCCTCCTCACACATTTTCCTAAGCAATGATTATCTGGCAACTTTATAAAACGGTGCAGTGAAGAGCAATGCATGAAGTAAAGCAAGCTGGAAGAGGCTGCAAGTGCTTTGGAGGATAGAATTATAATTGAAAGTGATCTGGAGAAATGGTCTGAAATCAATAGGATGAAATTCAATAAGGACAAATGCAAAGTACTCCACTTAGGAAGAAACAATCAGTTGCACACATACAAAATGGGAAACGACTGCCTAGGAAGGAGTACTGCAGAAAGAGATCTGAGGGTCATAGTGGACCACAAGCTAAGTATGAGTCAACAGTGTAACGCTGTTGCAAAAAAAGTGAACATCATTCTGGGATGTATTAGCAGGAGTGTTGTAAGCAAGACACAAGAAGTAATTCTTCTGCTCTACTCCTCGCTGATTAGGCTTCAACTGGAGTATTGTGTCCAGTTGTGGGTGTCATGTTTCAGGAAAGATGTGGACAAATTGGAGAAAGACCAGAGAAGAGCGGCAAAAATGATGAAAGGTCTAGAAAACATGACCTATGAGGGAAGATTGAAAAAATTGTGTTTGTTTAGTCTGGAAAAGAGAAGACTGAGAGGGGACATGATAACAGTTTTCAAGTACATAAAAGGTTGTTACAAGGAGAAGGGAGAAGAATTGTTCTTCTTAACCTCTGAGGATAGGACAAGAAGCAATGGGCTTAAATTGCAGCAAGAGAGGTTTAGGTTGGACATTAGGAGAAAGCACTGGAATAAACTGCCTTGGGAAGTTGTGGAATCTTCATCACTGGAGATTAAGAGCAGGTTAGACAAACACCTGTCAGGAATGGTCTAGATAAGACTTAGTCCTGCCATGAGTTCAGGGGACTTGAGGTCCCATCCAGTCCCATTATTCTATGCCATGCTCACAGCAGAGATATGTAGACCAGTGATCAGACAAATTTTCAAAGTTATCCAAGTGACTTTACCAAGTGAAAGTCAAATGGAACTGAGGCCCCTACATTGCTTAAACACTTTTGAAATTTTTACTCTTCATGTTGTTAAACCACCTGGACAATTGTTCAGTTTGCTAAATCTGCCGCTACAACATAAGTGTTAAATGGTGGTTTGATTTTTGTTTTTTGTTAACTCTGCAGTCAAGCTACTGTGGAGTTTCAGCAGCAGTTTGTAGCATAGCTTACTCCCAATCAGGGGTGCAACCAGGATTTTGCTAAGGAAGGGACCCCAGTCATGAGGCAGAGAAACTGGTGGTGCATGGGATGCCTCGCGGGTACAGCCCAGCTTAGCATATGGCTCACAGAGAACAAAGCCAGCCCTAGGCAGGTTTGGGTAGCTGCAGGGAGGGAAGGAAGCACTGGGACATGCCGAGCCCATGCTCTCAATGCCAGAGCGGGTGCAGCCCAGAGAACACAGGGGCTGGTACTGTGCAGCTCTCTGAGTCCCCATCACCCTTGCTGTCAGACAGCGGGATGTGGGCAGTCATGCCTTGTGGCTGGAGCAGGAGTCAATAGCCAGGAATAGGAGCCTAGCACCAGCCAAAGGCCAGACCCAAGAACCAGAGCTGGAGTCAGGGATTGGAGCCAAGGGTCAGCACTGGGTTACTTGGAGTGAGACAAAGCAGGGGCAGAGCTGGGTCTGGGGCAGGAATAGGGTGGGAGCAGGACTGGGAACAAGCAGGCATAGGAGCTCTCACAGCTGTGGGTGAATGCTTTGAGCAGCCACTCAACTATGGCTGCTGCTGGGCTTAAGAGCTGGTCTGCTGCCTCTTTTCACTAGTCAGGCTATGTGACCAATCAGGCAGCCTGCTACAGGCCAGCTGATCTTGTTAGGTGGCCCAGGGACTGGCTCTGCTACAGGCCCTAGTTCCCAACACTTGCTTCTCATGGAAAGTCTTGGCATCTGGGTGGCAACACCTGCCCCCATCCCTGCTGCTACCCTGCCTGAGACTTGGGGCTTAGGGAAGTGCCAGGGCTCCCCTTCAATCTATAACACTGGGGATCCAGCAGAGGCTCCCCCACTAGGCTGGGATGCAGGCACCCCAGTTCATTACTTCCTGTGCAGGAGGCAAGCCCCTGGCTGTAGGTCTGCCCGAAGATGCTGTCTCAGGCATGACCAGGAGGGGAGGCAGTGACTGCTGGGTCTCTGCTCAGTGCCAGCTCCGGGGGGCCTGATGACAAAATCATTGGTAACCATACATACCCTGCTTTCTACATTGATTGAACCATCTCACAAGTTGATGGCCCCTTTTAGGGGAATCTGGCTTCAAGCTACCTGTGACCAGCTAATTTAAGGAGCCCATCCAGGGTAGTTAAATGAGCAACAAGCACCTGGGTCTGATAAAAAGGCCATCATGGCTCAGTTACAGGAAGGTGCTCATAAAGAGACAAGCTCACATAAACGACAGGTGCTCTCACAACTGAGACCCACAGGCCCCAAGGAAGAGGGCTGAACCCAAAGGGAGAGACTAGTCTCACCGTGACCCATTGAAATCCACTTGCCAAACACCCTAAGCTAATGTGAACTAGTTACTTAGAAAGTCAGCAATGATCTCATGGAGGTGTCTATTGCCACTTATTCACTATCTGCAACAAGTGCCATGCTGGGAAAAATGCAACATGTAATGGAAGAACAAATGGATGCATGAAAACAACTTTCCTCTGCTTTTCTCAGACCAGGTGAATTAATTGCTTTGTCCCAGCTTTCACATGAATCTCAGCGTGGTGGGCTAGTAGCTTGTAGTTTTTCCAAACAAAAACACTATTGGGGATAGAGGAATCTTCCAGTTCTTCAGGACATTCATCCTGATGTAATTCTACTGGCCTCATCACTCCAGAAATAAATTTGATGAACTATGCTTGAAAAGACTGCGATGTGAGTGGAAGGCCCAAGCTGGACATCAGGCCAGCTGGGAGGATGCAAGAACTAGTTCACCTGGAGTATCACCTTCCTAGGAAGTTTTCTGTGGCAGAATGCCACTTCAAAGAAGCCTGCGTGTGAGGCTCCTCAGATGTGGGCTTTGCACAGAATTTTTTCTGACATAGAAAGATTTGTTTACATTCAGGCACTTCTTTAACCAACCCGCTTAGTACGGTTTCAAATACATGCCCTACCTTATTTCTAGTACCTTCTTTAAGCATGCCCTACCCTCTTTCTCATTCCTTACAGTAGTACCATGTCTTTGCACTGTTACGAATAGAGAAGCCCTGGTAATTATATCCAGTTACCTCATTTGCGGAGCAAAATGTGTGCCATTCATTTGGTTTAGACTAAGCTAAAAACCTGAAAGCATGTGAAAGAAAGTTCACTGCACAGTTCAGAAGCAGTTTTTCTTCTCATCATTAATGTTCTGATTTATTATTTGTATTGCAGTAGCACCCACAGGCCTTGATCCCATTGTTCTAGACACTGTACAAACACACTCCCTGTCGCCCAGAGCTAATTATCCAACTCGGCCCAGGACCTGTAACTTCCTGGCGGCCACAAACAGGTTTCAGCGTGTCACGACCAACCTGTCCTTCCCATTTTGCTAAATGGGAGCAAACGTGCTATAGCCTGGCCAGATCGGGAGTGGGACTGCAAGGGTCCCAGTATGGAAAAGAGAATCACTGATCTAGTTTAACACAAGATGCAACAATGTGAGTGTAATGAACAGTACAATGGAAGGAGGATGGGTAAGTGTCATCACTCCTTTTGCCTCTGTTCCTTATATGTATGGATTCTCTCTCTTTCTCCTGTGGAAGTTTTCTATAACGAGATATCATGTTTGATAAGAATCCGTGCAGAAACTGGAGGTTAATTTTTACAGGTGCTGGCCATTTCCCCGTGTTTTTAAGAATACGCCAGGAGTATTCTCCTTTGAGGTGTTTCAGTTCCAACAACTCTCTAGTAATTATTTTAAATAGAATGTGTAGTTTTTGACATGCAGAGGCATACAGCTTTAAAGATGGGAAAGTGGAAATGGTCCAGTAATCTCATCTGGTGCACTGCTCTCTAATTGCATTGCAGTGGGGGGCAGGTCAGCAAGATGGGTGGGAACAAGTGAGCTATTTTCGTTTTCCTTGACACAGCATAAGACTTTTCTGAAACACTGACTAATGTAATTTCCCAGAGTTGTCAGGATTGTACTCCTTGTGCTGCTGTATCTGTTCCAAAATATTGATTTTAGCAGCAAGGAATTCCTCTTAATAAAGTTTCTTTCATCCCACATTAGAAGATGAGGTTTTAAGTTGGCAAAATGATTAAAAGTAGAAACTATTGCTGAGCAAGATACTTCTTGAAACAATTCTTTCTACAGTACTTGATCCTCGTTTTCATGCATTAATGATGACCCATTTCCCTGCACTTCATTGATTAGCGCTGCATTATGAAAATAGTGTTGCCATTAGAAATGAGATACATATTAACTATGTTTTGTGACAAAGTTCCTCCTCTACCTTGGTGGGTCCTGCGCTTCTTGGCAGATTTGCTCACCTCAGTGATCTTCCCCACAGTCTGGGTCAACTTCTCCTGTGTCTGATCAGGAGTTGGGAGGTTTGGGGGGAACCCGGGCCCGCCCTCTACTCTGGGTTCCAGCCCAGGGCCCTGTGGATTGCAGCTGTCTATAGTACCTCCTGTAACAGCTGCATGACAGCTACAACTCCCTGGGCTACTTCCCCATGGCCTCCTCCAAACACCTTCTTTATCCTCACCACAGGATCTTCCTCCTGATGTCTGATAATGCTTGTCTCCTAAATCCTCCAGCAGTACACTCTCTCACTCTCAGCTCCTTGCCTTCTTGCTCCCAGCTCCTCACTCGCACTCCTTCTCCTCTGGCTCCTCCCTGCCTGACTGGGGTGAGCTCCTTTTTAAACCCAGGTGCCCTGATTAGCCTGCCCTGATTGGCTGCAGGTGTTCTAATTAAAGTAGCTATCTCCACTGCCTTCTAGAAAGGTCTTAATTGGCTCCAGGTGCCTTGATTAACCTGGAGCAACTGCCATTTGGTTACCATGGTCCTAGGGATTTGTTTAGCCTGGGGCTAACATACCTGTTTCTCAGTACTTTACTGTAGCCATCTGGCCTTGCCGCATCACAGTTTATAGTGACTGCATATATAGTTCAACATTGTAAATATGATCTGATTCAATTTTGCTTTAAAATAGTATTTCCATTATATGTAGTCTAGACTAAATTCTCATTAATATTAGAAAACGTATATAACTGCAACTGATTCAGAAGGAATCAACTCAATGGTTATAAGCTATTTAGGAAGGATCAAGGCAGCAAAAGTGCAGGGCAGTGATACTTTATGTCAAAAATGGCATTACCTGTATCCAAGTCACTGATAACTTGGATGTCCAGCTCCTTATGTATCTACCTACAATGTGTAGAGGGGAAAAGCTGTGTGATCTTGGGGGACTTCAATTTGAATGACCTGTGCTGGAGGTCTCATGCTGCCAGTACTAAAACATTCTTGGAATTTTTAAATATTAGAGATGATAGTTTCCTTGCTCAATGTGTTGCATCTATCATGGGGGGAATTCTATATTAGACCTTTTCTTGACTGATAAAAAGAAACTGATTACAGAACTAAAAATTAATGGTAACTTAGGAACAAGTGATCATGACTTGATCACATTTATAATGTGTAACTAGAATAAAGTCCATACACACACACACTTTGTCCTTTAAAAGAACGAATTTCACAAAGCTGAAAACAATTATGAGCCAAACCAGCTCTGAGGAAGAATTTAGTTAGAAAAGTGTGAATGGTAATTGGGAATTCCTTAAGAACACTTTACTAGATGTCCCAAAGCCACAATCCCACAAACCAAGGAAGGCCATATTGGTTAAAAAAAACCAAGCTGGTTTAGAGAAGAAGTGAAGACTGCTATAAAAAATAAATAAAAATGTATAACAAATGGGTGAAAGGTAAAGTGGATAGTAATGAATTATAAATCAGAAGATAGGAATTGTAGAAAATTGATAAGGGAAGCAGAGAGACAAGGAGAAATCTATGACTCACAGAGCTCAGGACAATAAGTTGTGTTGATTAAGTATACTACAGCAACCCCATTTCCTTTAACTATTGTAAGGAGTACTGTACTTGCTACTACATGATATTTTGATTAAAAGCTAAAAAAAGATATAAAATTAACATGGTTCACATTAAACAGATTAAAAAGTTTAAAATAAATGTGTTTTAAAACCATTATAAACAGGGAATCATTGTCAGGTTGGTGTGTTGCTAGTGGGATCCTGAAGGGATCCGTTCTTGACCCTATGCTATTTAACATCTTTATCTATGACCTGGAAGAAAACAAAATCATCAGTGATAAAGTTTGTTGATGACACAAAAATCAGGGAAGTGATAAATAATGAAGAGAACAGATCACCAATACAGCTCAATTTGGATTGCTTGGGAAGCTGGACGCAAGCAAACAGTATGTTTTAATATGGCTATACATACAGGAACAAAAAAAAAAAAAAAAAATGAAGGTCCTACTTACACAATGAGGGTCTCTAGCCTAGGAAGCAGTGACTCTGAAAAAAAAAAAAATGGGGGTCATGCAGATAATCAGCTGAACATGAGCTCTCAGTGTGATGCTGTGGCCAAAAGGGCTAATGCGATTCTTGGATGCATAAACAGGGGAATCTTCAAGTGCTAAAGAAGTTATTTTACTTGTATATTTGGCACTGGTGCGACTGCTGCTGGAATATTGTGTACAGTCCTGGCACCCACCATTCAAGGATGTTGATAAATTGGAGAAGGTTCAGAGAAGAGCCCAAAGAACAATTAAAGGATTACAAAACATACTTTATAGTTAGATTTGGCAGAATTTTACTGTATTTTTTTATAATTTTGATGGATAATATTGATGTTTATTTTAAGCATTTTTTATCAACTTATATTTTCACAGTTGAAGAAAATTATGGGTGGGGGCAAGTCAGACAATTATTTAATATAGACATTGAGAGTCAAAAAGTGAAAGCTTTATAAACTGTTGAAATGCACATGGTCAACATCATGTCAAAGTGTATAAAGTAAATATCCTTAAATCAAGAAATCATACCTGCTTTTACTATTCATTTGCTAGTCCATTTGTAACAAACCTAATTCAATAGTCTAAATCACTGAATTTTGTCTCGAGATGTTCTCAAGCAGCATTTTTCTTACTTTGCCTATCTGTAAATTTTGATTATCATCAATGAAATATTTGTTTTGATTTGTGTGTGTGGTAGAATTGATGTTTACCGACATTTACCAACAAAATCTAATCCTTCCAAGCCTACTTATTGTGATAGACCCAAAGAGCTCAACCTATTCAGCTTAAAAAGATAAGGTTAAGGAGTAACTTGATTACAGTTTATAAGTACGTACATAGGGAACAAATATTTAATAATGGGCTCTTCAATCTAGCAGACAAAAATATAAGATGACCCAACGGCAGGAAGTTGAAGCTAGACAAATTTATACTAGAAATAAGGCACAAATTTTTTTACAGTGAGAGTAATTAATCATTGGAGCAATTTATCAAAAGGTTGTGGTGGATTCTTCATCACTGATCAGTTTTCAATCAAGATTGGATGTTGTTCTAAAAGATCTGCTCTAAGAATCTATGGCCTGAGTTACACAGGAGGTCAGACTAGATGATCATAAAGGCCTGTTCTGGCCTTAAAAATCTATGCATCTATGTGAATAGCTTTTAAGTGGGTGTTATTTTTCTTGTATTTTTAAGAAAGAATACAGATTTTTTTATGCCTTCAAATGTACAGGGGGGTTTATACATAATTGTCCTCATTGTTTTTGGTACTGCCAGTATTGTTTCCTGCAAGATATTGGTAGAAATGAGATATACATATCATGCTGGAATCATAAATGAAATGAAAATAAATGCTGCTCATCACTCTATTGTCTGGCAATTTTTCTCTCTCATTCTGCTGCTCCTCAGTGTAATATATTGTTAGACTTAGTTCTGCCTGTAAAGGAATCATGCTTGTTGACAAAAACCTCCAGTTTAAAAATGGCTGTGTATGTTAAATTACCCACATATATGCATGATAGCTAGAAATGGGACATCTGTTCAATGTTCCACAAGTGTTTTTCTGAAATGAATTAACACTACAAGAAATTAATCAGAATCATCACCTTTCTATTTGCATTATAATGGATTTTATAACAACTAAAATTTTACTTTAACATTTGTACTGCGGGAGGAGGGGGGGACTTTTTACAGTGATGAAACACTCAACATTTTAGACAGCCCAAAAGTATCCTTGATTGTAAACATTCACTATTTAATCTATTTTCTGGGGTTTATTATTTTATGTTTAAGTTACATACAAAAAGAATACAAAACTCTGGTTTTGGTGGTATTAAGAAATAGCTTAGAGGATATGGAATGTGACTTTTAGCTTGAGGCAGAATGAACAGTCCACTCTTTTGCTTGACCTCTGTATATCTGGAGGATATGGTAAACATATTGAAACTTTGTTGTGTTCCACAGTGAGGGAATGAAGTGCATCAATTGCTTGTGATTATTAGCTAGAGTGGGATAAGCCTTCTCCTTATTATGCAGATTAGTGAAGCTCTCAGTTCCAACATATTGTACAGATGCAGGAGAGCAGCTGCTCTTACAGATGGTAAATACACAGCTCCATTAGTATGTATCTATTGTCTGCTCTTGGCTTGCTTAGAGGATGGCAGGACTGTGTAAAGAGGAATTGTTATACAGTGAAATGTAAAGGAGAACACATACTTTTAAAAATCCTTACCCAAGAGACTATTTACACAGCAGGGCAGACAGCAATCAAATTAGAAATGTACCCTAAATAAGGGCTTTCGTATGTCACAATTAAGCTTGGGTAGTTTTTTAAACAGATTATCCATTAAAATCAAGGAGTATAATTCAAATTTCACAACAAACTGCTGTTAAACAGTCAGATTAAAAGAGAAATCCTATGAGGTTCATTGAGGAATTTGTAGTATATTTGGCTCTTTTGAAACCATCTTTTAAAAACAAACACACACACACACAAATCCTAGTTTATTTTACATAATCTTACAACAAGGTTCAATATGGAATTGTATTTCATTTATTAAATTTTTCACCATAAGAATATAGCATTTTCATGTAATTGTTGAATTAATGAGAGCTGAAGCAGCTAAATTTAAGTTAGTATGGACAGCATTGATTGTGCATGCATGTCAATTATTCTTTGAGAAAATGCTAAACAGAACATTAGTTAACTGTGTGGTAATTTTTAATGTTATGCACAACGCTTGCGGAAACATAACTACAGGCTGACTGCTGAAAGTAAAGGGCAGTAATTTGGGACATCATTTGTGTCTAGATGCATTAATTATGATGTTATGAGATATCTTAAAATTTAGTTAATAGTTTACCTTTGTAGTTTTTAGTCAAGAGGATTTAGTGGTTTTTGAAGGGAAAGGGTAAAACCCTCATTTATGGTGTCATTCTAGTCTGAAAGTCCTGATATCTAAAAATAAGAACTTGCAGCCAAATTTTTTGGGGAAGAATATGCATTTGGGACTGTAATGGTGTATACTGGCCCTTTAAGACTAAGGGAGGCCAGAAGACCTGGTTCCAAGGACAATGGAATAAAGAAAGGCCTTGGAAACAGCCTTGTAGCAGGAAGTGATCCCAGGAAATAGTAATTGGATGGGAAAGGTACAGTATCCTGGTCTGAAGGGTCCAGGACAAGGAGCTCAGTAGTGTAGAGTTAGTTAAAGCTCCCCTCTCTCACAACCAATTCAGGGTGGAAGCTCTCCAAAGGAGCGCTGTACATATGCTGCCTTTTCCCTCAGGACAGAAAGACAAAGCCAGAAGACTAAGCTTCTGCATGGAAGTACGAGATTGGTGGCTCCTTGAATAGCAGTCTGGGGCAGAATAAGAGCTCTGTACGTGGCAGAAGAGCCAGAGGGGACTATGAACTATTGTGTTGCTCTGATGGACTTTGCATATAGAGCGTTAAGGACAATTTTGAACTGCTTTCAGTTACTAGTCAGCCCCACGCAGTGGCTGGTGGTGATCCTGAGAAACACTCTGGGTTGTTCCTTAGGAGTCCCAAAGAGGGGGAGCAAAGGTAGGGCAGGGCAGAGGCACTTCTGAGTCTGAGGGAGTGCACAGTAAATGGTAACCCCATTTCAGTGAGAAGAAAGAAACGTGAATCACCCATGTTCACTTCAAATAGAGTTTTATCGTCTCGGACTGGTTTTGGAAGGTGAGGCAATGCTTAAATGTCCATATGTTTGGGAACAGGAAGACACTCTGTTTAACATAAATTTTCAGACATTTTTCTGATGACTTGGCTCATCAATTTACCACACATACTTTGCTGGAATTCCAGGTGATAGGAAGTTACAGCCTAGGTGTAAACAAGGTTTTTTTCCCTGCAGTATTACAGGGCCAAAATGGAGCTTTGTAATATCTTCATGCTCTTCAATGCAAGCTTTATGTTCACCTGATGATTTATTTAATGATCATTTTGTACTATCTACACATGGTCAGGACCAAGATTCCTTTTCACTATGCTCCCCTGCAAAAGAAATGCATGGAGATGGACAAGAAGTGAGGAAAGTAAAGCAGCCCCAGTTTCAATGATCCCTGTTCTCCTCCACACAGTATTTTCAGTGGGTAGTAATTGCTCCATGGGGAGTGTGTATTCAAGGGGGTGTATCAATAAACTGAAAAAATGACTCACTCTTTGGAGGATATGGATTTCTTATGTACTCAGCCTGACAACTCACTAAACACAGACATTTTCCCAGATAGTCGCTAGTCATGCTTTTACATACCTGGACCACCCTGTATCCTGCTTGGCTTTGAATAGCAATGTCATAATAATTACACCTCATAGTCCAACTAACATCTCTTCAGTGCAAAAGAGAGGGTCTTCCCTCCCTCTCTCTCTCAGGGAATGAGCAACCTCCTAGGTAGGTTTTTATTCTGCTTCTGTCACTGTAGTATCTGAGCATCTTAATAAATTAAAAGATTCTCTCACTCACTCACTCTCCCTTTCCTCCTTGAATTGGGAGGACTTACTTGGTTTGTTTTGACTGTAGGGTTTTAAAATAAATAAATAAAATGATGGCATTTAGCTCTAAAATTGATTAAATCAATAGCCATTCTATCTTCTTGTGGTAAAGAGAGTTCCACATTCTTGATCTAACTTCTGAGAAGTGGTGAAGTTGTTACTCACTGATGAGCCTGTAAATTTGATCTGAGAGGAAAAACACCTGCACTACTTCAAGTAATTTCTGTTAATCCCTGCAGCTTCTTGGAGGTGGGACAGAAGTATCTGGTGATCAACCACTCAGCCAACACTGCAGAGGGAACCAGCTGGACAAGTATCAATGTACATCCTGTGTCCGTGGACAGAAGTTATCCATTCATTCAACAAGTGCTACCTGCATCCTGCGCATTGGCCTGCCACCTGACGAGGATCCAGAATGCTGGCCATTGATAGGAGGTGCTGAAGATTTCTCATTGGTTACTTCTGAATCAGCTTGCTTAGCAAAGTGGGGTTAGACACTGAGTGGTACTTTGGAGGATTTTAGCACTGACTGATGGCTTCTTTAGCATGGGTGTAATACTAAACCTTGTTGCAAGCTTTGGATTTGGGGGTAGTTTTCCCTCTTCCAAGAAGGTGGTTTACTTCTCTGTTGGGGATCCCAAATATTTGTAACTCTTTTACTAGCCAGGAATGGCAGGGATTACAGTAGCAGGTGCTAACCCTGACTGCCATTAATGCTTCCAGAACTAGTATTTGGGTGTCAATGCATCAAATTCTTGGAGGGAGGGTATTGTGTGCTTAGCTCTCTCTTCAGGTTGCTGTTCCTGTCCTAAGAGGCCATCTTTGTGAAATAAGGGGAGAGTTCTTTGCAGCTTGAAGTGCTGGTTTCTAGGATTGAGTGGAGACAGCTTCATTTCACAGTTTGGAAGAGATCTGCAGTGTGTGACTTTTCTATGTCTATGGTAGAGGAGTGGTAGAATCTATTTCCATCCTGTACTGAAGTGGCACAGGTTTTTCAATAATTCCTTGCGCCAGAGTCTCTCTGTGTAATCTAAATGTTTGCCATCTCAGAATCTTTTTTCCTTATGCTGTTTCTGTCACAGTTAGTCCAAGAACAATGGAGATGCATGTGGGCAGCCAGGTGACAGAGCATTTTGAGGCCAGACACCCAGCACCAAAATACTCCCCTGGCACTCCACTGACCACACCTATCTCCATGATCACAGCTTCACTAATGATTCTACACTCTGGCCTCCTGATTAGGGAGAGGTTTCTTTAAGGAAGCTTTGGGATTTGGCTGTTTATATGAGCTTTTTGGGGGAAGTCAGCCACAGTTCTTGCCACGTGACAAGGAGAGTTCTGATTTCCACCGAAAGGAGGAAGTCATCAAACAAGTGAGAAGGTCTTTGTACTCCTTATGCCCACATATCATCCACAAGATAAAGGCTCAAGGTATGGCCTGTTGTTTCATTTGTGCATCCAGAGACTGAACGGGAGAAATTTAAAGGTAGTTTTGTGCTTTTCTGTTAGACCTGTTTTCAGTGCCTAGGCACTGAAGTCTTCCCAGACAATGAGCTTTGTAAACTTCATCACCATGTCAGACAGTGTCTCAATCAGCCCCTCAGGGAAACCAAGGTGTCTGGGGATCTATAGATTAGCAGTACATTCAAATTAGCCTGGTCTCTGGTGTCTCAGATTATGTGGACACACTTGAAGGATTTTGTTTTGAGTGAGTACCTCCTGGTTTTAACTCCAGATGGGACTAAAATTGCTACTCCACTTCCAGATTTGTCCACTGCTTCTGAGTCTGTGGTTTATAGAGCAGCCTGAGTGAAACTATGAAAACTAGAGTTGCAAAGTAGGACAGTGATATCAGAGGTAATTCTGCTCATCTCAGAACTGATTTAGTTTATTTGCATAATGCATCCTTACTGGTTGTTCTGGGTGCTACTCACACTTTAGTAATAATATGTACTCCACAGTTACCATCAAGTGTCAGTCTCTCTCAATGCATACTCTGGAAAATCAACATCATCTTTATGTAGAAGTTGAAGAAGGAAATAGCAGAATAGGGAACCTCCATCTTTGTTATCTGGCTTATAAGTAACAACGTTTTCTAAACGCTGCAATACTTTGGCCATCATTAAGATTGGCAAGCCATGCCTATTGGCTCTTAACTCAGTGAAGTTGCACATGTTTTCAAACTAAGTGGAAAAGTTGTGCCTGAGAGTGGCTACCCTGCATAAATATTCATCTTCATTTTAACTTTCAGAATGACCATCACAAACGGATCAAGAAAAGCAACAAAACAGTGGCAACAAATGTGAGTTAATAAGCAATCAGGAAGGAAATCTATGATGTCTATGAAAAGTATGCCAAGTGCATTTAGCCACAATGTTCTGGTGCATGGTATCTTTGTACCATGTGAGAAGAAAACACTGGAACTGGAAGGTAAACAGGGAACTACTATTTATACTGTTCTCATAATACATGAACAAGGAGGCATTCAATTACATGAAAATGTAAAAAAAATTAAACTGATTAAAGGAATTTTTTCCCACAGTTCATAACAAATATATGGAACTCATTGCCACTAGAAATCACTGAGGTCAGGAGCTTAAGAATATTCAAAACACAGATTACACAATATGAATAATAAGAGCAGTCAGCGTGCCACTGGACAGCATTTTAAAAAAAAAAAAATTAGGAGAGAGTAAAACAACTTACTTTAGGCTATAAACCAACCCCTTACTGATGGAGGTTAGGAAGAAACTTTGCCTATAGATTGATTACTCTATAGCTGACCTATACTAACTGCACCACAACTAAGGTGGGGCAGAGTTTGTCTGGGGCTTACCCAGGAAGGACAGCTCTGCTTTATGGGGGGTGGTGGGGGAGAAGGAGGAGGTGGTCGGTGGTCAGCTTTGCAGCAGACTCCCCCCTCCTCTTCCAGGAATGTGAAGTCTGAAGGGCATAAAGGTATGAAACCTGGGTAGGGCAAGTCTCCTTGTTCCACACAGCGAGGAAGCCAGCATCCACCCTCCCTCCCCTCATGGAGCTGAATGCCAGGCTGGGTTAGGGCCTGCTGTGGGCATTACACTAGTCACTCCTTTTAAAGGGGGGCTGGGAAGAAATTTTTCCCGTACCACCAGAATTGGCTTCTGTGGAGTGAGGTTTTCGCCTTTCCCACAGCAGGTGTGAGGACGGACCTTTTCTGGTGAGAAGAAAAAAGGTGGTAGGCCATATGTTGCAACTTATTTTGTAAGGTTCGGCAAATGTCCAGTGTAGGTACTCCATCGGAAAGGCAGCCAGTGACCAGATAAAGGGCCTGGGTAAAGGACTTAAAAGGAGGTACTGAATAAAGGAACAGAATGAAGGAGGGGGTTGGGGACTCCTCTGATTGGTACGGCGAGGAGCCAACCCCCTCTACCCTGTCCTGTTCTCATAGCCCACCTTAACCTTATTACCAGGGTGGTGGATGATAAGGTCCAAGCCATGGGTCGGCTGGAGGACCTGGATGGAAACAAAGGGGGGCTGGTGGAAGCCCTGGAGAACTGACTTGAATAAGCATGGATTAAACAAAGGGGGACTGGTGGAAGCCCTAGAGAATTGATTTGAATAAGCATGGATTTGCCTGCACTGTAGACTTTATCTGCCAGGTAGTCCCAGACATCTATATAATAAAGTTGTGTCCTAATTACAATCCATAACAAGTGTCTCCAGTCCTTCTTGCCGTGTACCCAGACAATGAGTTTCTTGCACTTTCCTCTGAAATATCTGGGACTCAACAATCACAGACTCGATGCTAGTGGTACAGATAGATAGTGGTCTAGATAGACCACTAGTCTGATGTGGGAAGGTAATGCCTATGAGATGTAGGATAAAGCACTTATACCTAACCTGTAAATCTTCTAGAAAGTATCTCTACCACTGTTTTACATAGATGATAACTTTTCATGAATGTTTGGATCATGAAGAAGACGAAATATTTCAAAAAGTGTTATATTTAGGACATTTCATCCTGCAGTGGATCACTCCTCTGCACGTCAGCATTGTATCTTTCAGCTTTGTTTCAATTATTCATGTCCCTTAAATAAAGATGGTGGTAGCATCCTGCAGATGTGAAACATACTGTGGTTGTATTTGTTTCCTGGGGGAAGAAATCCTATAGTGAGTCATTTACCTTCATATGTTCCAATTTAGTTCAGTAGACTCTTATTTGTTTCTCTTCTTTCCCACTTAATGTTTTACCTTTCAGTCTCTCCTTGCCCATTATTCCATTTTAGTCTGTGCTTTTTCTGTGAACAGCAGTTGAAGGGGTGTGTTCTTATCAATTTATGAGCCCAAATTCCAGTACAACGAGGTGAGACTATACCCTAACTTTGAAACACAGAGCATTCTCCTTTTAATACTTCTATATTTGGTAATTTTACTTTATAGCAATAAAAAAAAAAAGTACAGATTACTCTAATGTAAGCAGAACAGCCACTTCCCCTAGACTAAACTGTATTATCTGCAAGTCTCAACAGCCATTTGCTGGCTTCATTGTACATTTTAAATTATTGCCATTACTTGAAGTACTGTCATTGTTCAGTTTAACTTAAAATCTAACCTGCTTTGAAAGTTGTCCATTAATGTAGGCTTTAATTTTAGGATTCCATATCCAAGCTTCTCCAAATTTAGGGAGGTGGAGCTGGATCTGAGAGCATCCTTGTTGAGCCCATTCTAGAGTTAGCAGAGAGGCAAGCATATCTGTTATGAATTCAAATTTCCAAAGTTCAGGTGGGTTGGATCTGGGGTTTTGGTTCAGCCCATCTCTAGCCCTGCCATTTATTGTCTCTTCTTAAACATAGATGTTAGCTCCCTGGGGCAAAGATCATCTTTTTGTTCTGTGTTTGTGCAGTGCCTACTACAGTGGGGTCCTGCTCCATGACTAGGGCTCCCAAGTGCTAGGGCAATACAAATAATGAACAAGAAGCAGCAGATCCACATCCATGAGCTATTTTCTGTCACAGGGCCATGCACAGGCTCATTCAGTGTCTAACAGCTGGAGGCACCATGCCTAAAATACCAACCTCTCCCCCTTGACTTCACTGACATTTTTGCCTTCTTGTGATTATTATTTATTATATGATGGTAGTGCCCAAGGACCCTGTGCAAACAGAGTAGTAGGCAGTCCCTGCCCCAGAGATCTGACAATCTACCTACACAAGACAGAGACAAAGTGGGCAAAGGAGTAGCACACACCATCAGAGTGAACAATGTGGTGGCAAGGTCAGTTCCACGTTAGGATGGAGGAGATAAGCAAAATGAGAAGGAGAGTGAAGGCAGAAGGGATACTGAAGGGAAGGGGGTGAGTTGGATAGAGCATATGTAGAGTTGAGCTGACATGTGGAGGCTGTGAGGAAGGGGAAGGAGGGAACAGAAATAGAGCAAGCAGCCAATCAGCACAAGTCAGATAAAAGTCCTGACAAAACTGTAGAAAGCTCTCTGAATGCTCTGGCTGCTTCTGCAGCTGCTCCTACTGGTTGAAGTCCCTGGCTGGTTCCTCTCTGTAGTTTTTTCCCCCAAAGGCCACATGTTTGGGAGGGAGGAGGGATTGGGAGGAGAGGAAAGGCACCACTTGGGTTTTAATGCCCCCAAAGTGGGAGAGGGCTACCTGGCACAGCTCTGGAGAGGGCAGAGGGAATGTTGGAGGTGGGGAAGGGGGAATTGATACAGCCTGGGCTCCATTTTCCTTCCAGTCCCCCAAGTGCAGCAGTTCCTGCATCTACCATCTGAGCTACAAGACTGGGTTCTAAATGACTTGGGGTATTCTATTAGTTCTAACTCCACTGTGTTGCCATTGATGTAAAATCAAGCATAATACAAAGGTAACACTAAGTAGTATCTGGAATACGGTATTGAATTCAAATAGAGATATGTACAAACCACCAAGCCTGGAACCGGATCCAAAATATCCTGAAGACTGGGAGTGTGCGCACAGTTTTGGTTCAGTTCAAAGAGAGGAGCCATATGCAAAGTTCAGATCCAGATCTTTACTTCCTCAAAGTTTGGGGTCACCTATAGGATCAAGGTTCTGCAATATTTTTATAGGGATTCCAGTGGTGTGAAGTAGGTTATAAAGTCTCATTAGTAGCATGTATTTTTCCAAAGCAACTCTTCATATACAATTTCATTCCTAACAGTACAAATTTAATATGGAAAGTATTTTACTTTTTGTTGCCCTCTTTCCTGAGAAGCAACATAAAAAGTGCCTCCAATTTTCATATGTACACAATTCAGTTGTCGTACAATATATTGCCACAAAAGATATCCAGTAGGCTAGGTTATATTATCATGTACAAAATGGTTTTGTTTTTTCCCCACACAACCAGTATGCATGTCTGATTTAGAATGAGATACCAAATCAAGCATCTATCTTGGACACAACAAAAGTGTGGTTTCTCAAACATGTTACAACACAAAAGCTGTTTCAGAAAACTCTTATACATTGTACACTCTGAGTAAGGCTCTCTTTTATATAAGTTTTGCAGGCAGATGGTAAACAAACTTTTAATACTCCTATGTAAATTATACAAAATCTTTAAACACAGTTTACTCACTATACAATTTTCAAAACCCTTACTTGGTTGCTAAAATACAATATGGAGCACTGAAATGTATAAATAGGAGGGAGTATGCATGAACAACTGTGTGTACTGGAGTTAAAAGTCTGCATTGCTCTACTAGCTATATCTCTGTCATTAAACAGACAATTAAATCAACGGTTGGTTAAAGTGAATCTATTAATATGCCTAGATATAGCTTTTATAAACACTTCAGAGGATTTCTGCACTGATATGCTTTTTTTTTTTAACCTTTTTATAATCTCATATGTCATTTCTTCGAACTGTTTTCTTGGTTTGTTACTTTAGGGACATATTAAAAACCTAACTAAACCAATATCCATGTTTACAAGAATATTTTTCACAACCTCTAACACTGTATGAAGTTACCCAGAATCAGCTTTCCAGGACTTCACTAATGCTAGAATTATCCCCACAACAGACTCTGCGACCATGAAAGATCTAGGACCTGCTTTCTATATATAGAATATGATGATATAATAATGCAGCAAGTTTTGGTGGATTATTGGACCAGTTCGTACAGGGTTAACATAATTTATGATTAAAAAAAATCACCTTAAAAGACCTCTTATTACAATTGAATGTGTGCAGGTGGACCACTGTGTCTGCCTAGAACACAATTAACTTCAACCTGTTCAGATTCAATTACAGGACTGGTCTTATGTACATACAGCACAAATGAAAGTCAGCTATGTCTGGAGAATAAGATAGCAGCCAACTAGTCCACAGCATAACAGAACAGAAAAGAGCAGAACAGCGTAGGCTGGGACGTTTTTGGTCAACAACACACCCTACCTTATTAAAAATACCATGTGATGGTTTAAATAATGCATTATTTTTATTGATTTAAAATGTATTTTAACTATAAATATTAGTTACATACATATGTACATAAATGCACTCACACAAACACTATTATTTGTCATCTTATCCTTGACATGTGATATACAATGTCCACATGGAGCAGCTCGGACCTCATCTACTAAGGTGTCATTCAAAAAATGCTCACATAGTAAAGTGCATGGAAGACTGTCTACTTCAGAAGGATGAAGGACTTAGGTGGGTGTTGCTGGAATTGAAACTTATGGTTCTAAGAAGTTTAATTGTTTCACACCTAGTGCTTAAGCACTTGGCATTTGCAAACCTAACACATGCACGGGGAAGTCTCCTGGACCTAGAACACGCCTTCCTACTTTGGAACCATGCAGAACAGGCTTTACAAGATGAAGAACAATCTGAAGTGTAGACCTCCTGTGAGCTGAAGCTGCTGGATGTGGAACCTACTAACAAAAAGCTTCTCAGAAAGGCCATTTCATTCTTAAATGGTTTCTTCAATAAATGAAGCCACCAAAACAAACTTTCATTGAGGGGAAGCCACACAATAAAGATTTCCTTCCCTCCTTCCCTCCCAAGCCATCCACTACAGGCTTTGCATGACCCAGTCCCACCAAACTGAACAGACTTTTCCAACACCAACTTTACCCAACAATCAATGATATAATGGTGTAAAGGCTTAAGAAAGAGATATAGGAGTCCATACCTACAGCAAAGATTTTCTTGCATTTTTGGACCAGTTCCTACAGTAAGAATATAAGAATATAACGGATCTAAAAAATATGGTAGGGCATATGTCCCCCCCTCCACCACCAATTTCTCCTTTGGTTACTTTTATACAAGAGCTGATTTTTCATAAACACTCCAGAATCATACAAAATGGGCTTCTTACAAGCCTGATGTACCCAGAGCCATCCTTTTGCAAACATCTCTCCCTGAGACAAGCTTTACATGATCCTAAATTACTCATTTCTACATCCCTCACTGACTTATTTGAAACTAAATTAGAATTGTTCGCTTTTTTCTAGCTTGTATTAACTGCGTTGATCTTTCTGAATGTAGACCCACCTAGAACAGATTTTATGATGACCCCAAATAACTCCAAAAAGTATTTCTATGATTCATATACTGTCATGACTCTTGCAGTAGCTAATATTTTATACTTCAGAGAAGGTCAAAACCTTACCTACCTACTATATCTACCCAATTTTGCAGAGCTGATATGCAAAATAAATGCATAAAGATATTCAAGGTTGTATGAGGGTAAAAATCCTCCCTAGTGATACCTGAAATATCTGCTCTAGATCATTTGCTATTTGAAAATAATTTCTTATAGTCATATGTGGTGAAGAGTTCTGTTCAAGCATTTGCCATTAAAGGATATATCAAAGGCATTTTGCCAGAGTTGATCTGGAAGAAAAACAAGGCAACTTTGGAACAGAGATTTGAACAATTTAGAAAGGCAACTGATTCTGGAAGAATGAAGGTGACTCTGCACAAATACAGCTCTACTGTGGTGAGGAACAGGAATTAAATGAATATTTTGAGAATTTCAAGGGAATTTGACTAGAACACTAGGTCAAATTCTGCCCTCAGTTACTCTAACATATATCTGGAGTGTCTCTGTTAGAATGTGACCATTCTACAGTGGGGTACATGCCACTTCTGGACCCATGGGAAGGAGACTCTAGAAAAATTCCACCACGATTTCAACAACTTCCACCCCACCATCAACCTCAGCCTGGACCAATCTACACGGGAGGTCCGCTTTCTAGACACCACGGTGCAAATAAGTGATGGTCACATTAACACCACCCTATATCGAAAACCTACCGACCGCTATGCCTACCTTCATGCCTCCAGCTTCCATCCCGGGCACATCACACGATCCATTGTCTACAGCCAAGCACTGAGGTACAACCGCATCTGCTTAACCCCTCAGACAGAGACCAACACCTCAATTATTCACCATGCCTTCATCATAAACGAACATATACCGCACGAGATTAGGAAAACAGAATGGCTACAAGCCGAATGACACACCAGCCTATGCAAGCAAACAAGAAGCAAATGAACGACGCCACTTGGCATCACATACCAGCCCACAAAACCCTCAACACATCTAGGGATCTACAACCCATCCTGACAATCCCACACTTTCAAGGTCTTGGTGGCAGGCCAATCCTGCTCACAGACAACCTGCCAACATAGAAAGTATTCTCACCCAGGTCAAACGCAGACACGTTCATAGTAACTTCTAGCTTCAGGAAGATCCAGCAACAACTCATGCATCTGCCCACAGATCTAACACAGGACACATCCAGGACCTAAAGTTCAGCACCCATACTGGGTTCATATCCCTGCAGTCAATGTAATAGAGCAATATGCAGCAATCCCTCTGAAGTACATGGCCAAACTGGACAGTCACTAGGAAAAGGATAAATGGACACAACGATATCAGAATGGCAATATAAAAAACTGTGAGAGCATTCAGCTCCTGGCCACATAGTGAGAACTTAAGGTGGCTCCGCAGTCAAAAACTTCAGGACCAGACTTCAAGAGAAACTGCTGCGCTTCAGTTCATCTGCAAATTGACACATCAGCTCGTAACTAAACAAAGCGTGAATGGCTGCAATTACAGAACAGTCTCTCGCCTTGGTTTTCACTATCTATACTGCTGAACAGGGCCCATCCTCCTGATTGAACTAACCGTTCTCTAGCTTGCTTGCTAGCATATATATACCTACCCCTGGAAATTTCCACTACCTGCGTCTGACGAAGTGGGTATTCACCCATGAAAGCTCACGCTCCAAAACGTCTGTTAGTCTATAAGGTGCCACAGGATTCTCTGCTGCTTTTACAGATCCAGACTAACACGGCTACCCCTCTGATACTTCATGGTTTGTTTTCCAAAACAAATGCCTTCTTTCCTGAGTAGATTTTAGACTTCTGCCACTAAGTTCTCTTATGAGGTTAGTGAAATAATGTATGCAAAATAAATGAGAAATTGGAAAGGTCAGTCAGGGCACCTAAGCTACAGGAAGCTTTCTTTGTTTGTGTGTTGGTTGTTTTTTTCCCTCTTCCAGACCATATTTAAATCTCTAGACATCAAGAATGCTTAGAGAGTTCCCAAAACATCCAATAACAAAACAACTGAGCTGGAAATAGAAGCTCTTATAGACTTACAAAGTACCTTGTTTAAAATACATGAATGTATCAGACAAGTCTTGTTTAAATAAATAGAACTTTGGAAACTGTAAGACTAGAAAAAAGTATTTTTCCTCCTCTCAGCAGATAGACATTTACTAACTTTCCCTAAAGAAGAAAGTAGGTTTATAGCCTGAATTTAAATAGACAATCATCTACCTTCTTGTTTTAAAAAAGAAAGGAATTTCACTGAAGCAAAAGTCATAATGCAAGTGCAATGAAAAACATTTATCCCACGCAAATAGTTCCTTTTTTGCTCTGAGCATTGCACCAAACAGCCAAACTTGAATTAACTTGGCAACGTTTGCATTTAAATGGCAACACTTGTCATAATTCATCTAACTGACAGTCACATCTGAAAGGAAACACAGATGTGGAAACATGATCAATGTAAGTGCTGTAAAGTAGACCCTGCATCTTTGACTTTTTACTCAATATTCATTGAGCTCAACAGAAAGACCTCGGCTTGTGAGGCTCTCTTTTAGCTCTATCATCAGGAACGCCCAAAAATAAGAGATTTTGTTTCAGGTATCACCACTGAGTTTAAAATTCTGGCTAATCAAATTTTAGCTAATCCTAGGCATGATGCTTTAAAATGAGAAGCACCTCCTGAGAGATGCTGGCTATGGAAGCTGAAAGTACTCCACTCCCATTTGGGCTCAATATGAATAGATCAACAGTTCTATCAGTAAAACACCTTGCTTATTTTTTCTTAAAATATAATCTATAGCTACTTCAGCCTGGAATATTCAACAATTTTCCTATAATTTACATTGTTCATGTTCATCAGTCTGAAACTGAAGATCTACCACAGTTTCAGCCATTCTTCTTTTCATTAAACGGAAATATAAATGAAAGATGGAAGTTCTGACTTAATGGGAAATAATTGTATTATCACAGTACTGGGAGAAGAGTCTATCCATAAAATAAGAGTAAATATCCATTAAATATATTTACATTAGGTTATTTGTCACTGAAGTATGACTGCAAAAATTTTATTCTGTAGAAAATCACTTATTTTTGAGAGAGGAAAGTGTTGTGGTTAAGGCACTGGATTTAGACTCAGAAGACCTGGATTTAATACCCTGCTCTGCCAAAGTCTTCCTGTGTGACCTAATCTAGCTCTTCCTCGGTTTCCCGTTTGTGTAACAAAACAATAACTCCTTTGTCTGTCTTGTCTGTTTAGATAGTAAATTCTTCAGGACAAGGATTATCACTGTATCTGTCTATAGTGTTCTGTACAATGAGACCCTGATCTCCACTGGGGCCTTTATATGCTACTGTAATTCAAATAAATAAAATAATAATAAATAGTGGATTATTAAAGAAGCCATCATAACTAACAGAGGTATTGGACATAGTTTTCTCTCTCCTTTGCTGCTACTATTATAGTACACTAGTCATGTTAAGGACATTTTGTAATGTCTGTTATTCAGCATAGTTATTGGCATGGGGAGCGTGCCCATGAAACACTTGTTTGCTAAATTATTGCACTTGTGTTAGAAATTAGAAGCATAGTACAATGCATTGATGGCCTTTTGAACTGTGAAAACTCTGAAAGGTCACAGATTCCAGGGCAACCTGTGAGTGGAGCTATGGAACCATGGGGATGTGTGAAAGGATAAATCGTATATATTTCTGCCACCCATATTCCACAGCTTATGTTTTATCTGTCCTACAGCCCACGCTAGGGATACCCAGCTCATAGGAGTTCCTACAGACTTAGGGCTGGCTTAACCCTTCCCAGACCCTCAAACACTCTCTCTTCCCCTCTTTTCCCTCTCAGATGGTGAGAAGCAGCTTCTAGCAAAAACTACTCTGATAGTAAAACATACCTGGGTTGGGCAGAACTTTGTTTTCCTCCACCCACCAATGATCTGCGTGAAGGGAGACTCCATCCCCACCATCAGTCTTCAGTCATGAGACGCCTGATCTCTGCAAGTCTGGACTCCTGCCAGGAACATATTTTCTTTCCCAGTAGGCAGAAGTGTGAGATGATATTCTTCAGGCCACATAATCATTTATCTTATATTCAGAAGGGTGCTGCTAGACCATGAGAGTCTGCTTGGCCCCATACCTTTCAAATACATCCCTGTCAGTCAAATATAATAACTAGTTGTGGAATGTCAAAAGTAAGCACTGCGCAGACTTTGAAGGTATAGTCTCTGACCCAAGCAGTTTCAATATACATTAGACTATATTAGATAGAATATGCATCGCATATAGATTCCAAGAGCCCAAGCAGCTTGATCTAGCTACAAAGAGTTTATAGACCTGGTTGTGACCTTGCTTATATTAGTGTAAATGAAGAGTAACTTCAGTGAATTTGATTGAGTTACACTGTGTAAAACTGGATTGGGTGATGCCCAATGACTCTACACCTGGGAAAGGATAAGAGGTCACAGATATAACATATCTTCATGTGGCCTTAAACAAGGGCCTGAATCAGCAGCAGCCTCTACATACACATAGTCGGAGAGACCTGCAGTACTTCCATGGAACAGCAGATTCACAGATGCTACTCTGGGGCTTCACAATAAAGCTCTACATTTGTCTGTATAGGTGTAGGCGTGTGCTGTTGGGGTCACTGCTCTCTGGGGCGGCTGGGAGCCAGGCTGCCTCACTACACAAGTCTGGTGAGTTGGGGAATTAGCCTGGTGGGGGCAGGAAACAGTCAAGGGCTCAGGCCCTCAGGCAGGGGCTGAGCTAATAGTTCAGTGACTGGCCTGGCCCTGAAAAAAGGCTGGCTGCAAGTGCCCGGTCAGGAGCTCAGGCCCTCAAACAGGAGCTGAGCAAATAGTTCCGGAACAAGCCCTGGCCCTGGGTCAGGGCGGGGCAGCAAACAAACAATTCAGGGCTCAGGCCCTCAGGCAGGGGCTGAGCAGAGAGTTCAGTAACAAGCCCTGGCCCTCGGTCAGGGCGGGACAGCAAATGAACAGTTCAAGAACAAAACCCAGGCTCCTGGTCCTGAGCGTCGGGGTGAAGGGGAGACGGCCACCCGTAAGTGGGGTGGCAGGGGGACGCAGGTCCGCCCACTCCTCTGCATCCCAGCCCGGGGCCCTAACAGTGGCAGGCAGCCTGCTGCTGTGTCAGTGGGGATCCTGGCCGCAACACACTGACATCAGTTCTGGGTGTGCCACAGCTAGACTAAAGTCAGCTGCCCCCAGGCTACTTCCAACTTCCCCCTCTAGCAGTACCTGCATCTGGTTGGCATCTTCCGCAGCATCAAGGACCATGGGCTCCTCAGGGCACTCAGCAAGCGGTAAGCTGGGCAGCTCCTCTGGGTCCCTTCTCACCGGTAGGCTTACTGGCTTCTCCAGCGTCTGGTCGGCGCCCAGCCACAACGGGTATGGCCAGTCCTTGGGGTGGTCACAGGCAGCAGGAGTCTCCCCAGCGGGAGCTAGGGCACCAGCATCTGGCCTCTCCGGCGGCCAGGCAGCTTCTGAGCCCTGGGGTTGGGCTTTTATACTTCCTGTCCTGTGCCTTGACCTCTGGGGGGGGCGGGTGCAGGCTCCAGTGGCTTCACTCACTTTGGCATCCGGAGGGGCTCGTCCCTCTCTGGGGTGGCTGGGAGCCAGGCTGCCTCACTACAATAGGCTGATTTACCTCAGTCACGTTAAAATTCCCATTCATGTCACATTGATATCCATGGTCCGGGTACTGCATGAGTGCTCTGACAGTTAGTTGCCTTAGAAATACCTACAATAAAGGAGCAATTCAAAGTCAGAATTTGTCTCTTACTAACCCTGTATCTAATCTACCAAAAAAAGGATCAAATCATTTTATTTGTTGTGCAGAAAAAATGTGACACATTTTTCTCATGTTATAACATGCCACACTGGTATACCCACATGACACTAACAGGCCTTAGTTTTAAAAAGAAAATTCAAAACATTTTAGCTGACACAATAAAAACTATTTACAACACAGTCCACTCTAACCATCCTGATCTTATCTCTACCAAAGGATTTGACTTGTCAGAACTTTTTAATGTGGAAAAGCAATATAATTAGGGATCTTAAAGCTTTATGTAAAAAGCATGAAAACAAATGTACATACACATGCTGCATCCATTTTGTCTTGTATTCTGTTTTCACAGATCTTTTCCAGGACAGTTTCACTTTCTTGTATATTTTCAACTAAAGAAAACATTCTAAACATCCAGAAAACAAATCATACACATGTGCAGCCATCAGTGGACTAAGGAAACTCCTTCTTTGTCTTCCTCCTATATACAAACAGGCAAACGCACACATTTTGGCACGTGGCAACCTACAATACGGTTGCAGTAATATATGTGTGAGCAAATCAATGTCCTCTCGGTTCGAAGAACAAAAAAAGAACAGTTTATCTCTAGGATAATATGTTTGATCCACGTGTTACCACCCTAAGTACAATAATTTCATTATGACTTTCTTTCAAAGCTCCTACTAATGTGATTTCTTCTAATGTGAAAGTTCCACAAGTTATTAAACACCTCACCTGCAGTGCCCATATTAAAACTTGCAGTTTAACTCTTGAAATTGGGCTTCATATCAATTCAAGGGCACCAGTCATTCGGGTATGGTAAGTGACTTTAAATGACCAAGATGAATTGCTGATTTTGCAAATATCCCTCAAAAACCAGGAATTCTATTTGAATTACTAACATAACAGATGTTTGCTAGGATCTGCCATGCTGTCTGTGTACACGATTATGCTAATCTGGCAGCGTTTCTCTTCAAGTTAGCTCTGAGTCATTAAAGCATGCAGCTAGTAGGTCTGTCTGTCTAACTAATAATTGCCTATTATTGATATTAATTAACATTTTTTGCACCTTCCCTCAGTTTTGACCTGGTATCTTTTGGTAGTCTAATCACAGTGGCCTATTAAAAGTCAAAATACGGGGGCCTATAGCAGTCATGAGCCATTTATCAAAAAGCAAACAAGGCCAATTAAACAGGCAGCCAGACAGTTGTCTTGATTTGCCACTGACTGTTTCTTGATCACCATTATAAATTGCTAATCGGGCAGAAAGTGCTAAGCAGTGCATCTGCAGGGGGTGGGTATTGCTCACTCCCCGCCTGGTGACTGGTGAGAGAGGCTAGTGATGGCCATATTGATGTGAACTGCCCATCAGTTGATAGTTATTGTTAAAGTTCATGATGCTACAGCTGATCCCTTCCTGCTGAGAGTCAATCAAATTAATTAGCACTAGAAATTCTTCTGTATTATTTTAAAGCAGAAATACAGAAGGAACACTCTGTAATTTGGTTCCAGAGGCAATGGGAAAAAAATCTTCATGCATTACAGAATGGGGAGAAAAAATCAAATATTGCTTCTTCCATTATTTTATAATAAGGGCTGCAGCTAAAGGTTTTTATAGCCACAGATCAAGAGATCATAATAGAAGCATATTGACAGATTTTTTTTCCTGCAATACTCCAAGGAACTGGCTGTAGCAGGAAAATATATCAAAACCTTATCATCAGAGCTGAGATCTTCTGTGAAAAATCAATAAAGAGTTATACATGGTTTGAGTTTAAACAGTTCTCTGTAGTCATTTAAACATAGGGCATCTGTGCAGTTTTTTACCTCTGGAGACTGGTGTAGCCTAGCAACTGCAAGGCTTAAACCGATTAACTACAAATGAAGTACTGTATGCCTATCAAAGCAATTGTTCATGGTTGCCTTTGTTGCAGAGACTGAGCTAATTGAACATGATACAGTGTGAAGATAATTAACACCCATGAGTTTGTTAATTGCCTGTTAGCATTACAACACAGTCTCTTGGTTTCTTTTTAAGTTGCTCTTTTGCAGCTTCTTACTTCCCTAAAAGGGTACAGGACCTATTTAGCTGGCAATGATATCTTAGAGTTTATTAACCCTTTTCAAAGGAAGAATGTGGTAATGAAGCATATTGCAAACTCTTGTCAAACACAAGCTCCCACATAGTCCGTGCAATTTATGGAGAACAGAAATTTGTTTTACATACGCTGTACAAACCATGCTTATTTTCAGGGCTAATTTATTTCAAGCAATTTAGCCACTATAATTGCTTTAAAAAAATCTTTTGTGGGTCACTTTTATGACTCAGCTGCTCTGCCTTCTAAAGTGAGCGATAAATGTCTTTTAGGGTTGGAATATTAATTGAAGGCAGCATCTGGACAGCAGCTGACCTGCTATACTTGTCTTCTTTGTTGATTGCCCAGTTAAAGCCAGCAGTTTATTTGCTTTATTTACCAGCTTCTCTTTTTCCATTCTAAGAGTGCAGATAAACTCAATTTTGTCTGTGCTAAAATGTAATACTAATGGAAAATATGGAGGGAAAGAGAGAGAGAGAAATCAATTTGTCACAATCTATTAATCTGAAATAGTTTTAATCTGAGTAATTTATTTTAAATTAGTTATTGTGTCTCAGAGAATATTTCTCTATTTATATCTGTGGAATCTGTGAAGAACGCAGATGAAAGCTCACAAGAACAATGCAATGTCTGAAGGTATAAATGTATAGGACTTTTTGCTATAAAATGGAGTCAGCACTTACGGCAAAGCAAAATATAAGCAGAATAGCCAAGAACGATTAGCATTTAGTTGCCATAGGCAAGTCTCTGATGTTTAAGCTCCACTTGTCCTATACTGAATGGAAATACCTTGGCTGTGTCACAGTTGTTTAAAATAGATTTTTCTTAAAGGATCTTGGGTTTCTTAACTGTTACTGTGTCATAGTTAATACTTGCAGAAAAGCCATTCCCTTGAGGGACACTACTAGTGCCCAATTACAAGTTCCATCATCAATCATAAGTATTATTTATTCAGCAAAATGAATTGCTAATTAATAACTGATGAGCATTATGGCCTTGAAGACTGTAACACTATTAATTATGGTTGGCAATTGGGATTCTGCCCATGAAGGACTACTGGGTGCATTTTCACAACAATTAGTGCCTAGAGGTTACAAGGGAGAGGGAAAAAATTAATCTGTATGGCTTTTAGACAGTAATGTAGTTTCTGTGCAGAATAAACAGTAACACATTTTTACCATACTGCACTGTTCTTGTTTTGTTCAGTACCGGTTTTTAATCTAGAGTGACAGGGAGGCAAATATTATGTTCAGCATGTCAACTGGAAGATTTGGCATTGAGTCCTAAAATGAGAGTTCCTGCTGAAACTATACATGGAACCAATGTGGCAACAGTATGTTTGGTGTGACACTGCTGCTGTGTGTTTAGTATCCCATGGCTGCTTGGCTGATGCAGTGTGCTGTGATTAGCAGACTGACATGTAACTTTAGACCTCTAGCAACTGCTAACTGATAAATGTTTTCAGAGTGGTTAACATTAGCATTATTTTTCAAAACTATGAATGTGAGCTTTAGGTGAGAGAAGGAGAACACAGCAAAGAGTCCTGTGGCACCTTATAGACTAACAGAGGTTTTGGAGCATGAGCTTTCGTAGGTGAATACCTACTTCGTCAGATGCATGTAGTGGAAATTTCCAGGGGCAGGTATATACATGCAAGCAAGCTAGAGATAACGAGGTTAGTTCAATCAGGGAGGATGAGGCCCTGTTCTAGCCTGCACTGTAGACT